>NC_048601.1:6077255-6345478 GCF_003668045.3 Cricetulus griseus
AAGAGCCTCTTCTATACTCCAGTTTAGGAGAAAACCAAAACTACAGAGGCTGCCATAGTGCTGCTCCGACGAGACCTTCCTTACAAAGGAAAATATGGGAATAATTTGTTTGGGTTCTCTTTGCATAAAACAGAAATGGGGAAAGTCTATAAAGCCTCAAAGTTATAGTCCCCATAATTTCATGAAGTAACTAAGTAAACAGATGACCAAAGTGCAGCTGTTATGTAATAATAGTAAGATTTCATGGGTAACAGAAATTGCTTGAAACAAATTAACAGTGTTCAAGCCCCCATGGTGAAGGAAGGTTCTGAGCTTGCAAATAACATTTCAGGAGTATGAAGGCATGAAAAGAGGGCTTTCTTTCCCCATTCCAAGGCCACCGTCAGACTCCATGCTCAGGCTTCCCGCCTGTGCCTGCTCACCATCATTCAGGGGACCACACTTTTATCTGCTTGTCAGTGTGTTGGAACTTTGTGTGCTACCCCACAGAGTAAGCATTTCCCTTCTTGTAAACAGCTGCCTTCATTTCCCACACTCTGGCTTTCAGGATTTTTATCTAGAGATTAGAAAACAAAGGTATATATATACTCTGGTGCTAACCAAACCATGGGTTTTAACCCATGGAGGCAAGCAATGGTGGATATCTACATTTGGAGGGAACTGGCTAACAATTATATCATCCTTTGTTTTAAAATAGAGCAACTTACTGCTCCTGCCTGGAACCTGTATTAGAGGTTTCCCGGCTCCTGTTTAGGGTTGAGACTTTAATACTCTGGTTTCTCTGTGGATCAGAAGGACAGCTAGCTGCTCAGGGCCAGTCCTAATAGCAGCCTAAAGGCAGCATGTGAAGCTACACTTGCTGAGACAAGCTTTAGCTTCACCTATGAATGTTTTAGCTCTGATCAGGAAATCCTGGGGGCTCTTAAAAGACACAATAGAAAACGGTCCTGCTCAGGAAATCTTGTTTGTGAGTGACTAAAACATATGTCAACCTTCTAGAATCATTCACAAACATGAAGACAAATAATTGGTTTAGCATGGGTATCTTTTGTTGTGGGGTGTGTGTGTGTGTGTGTGTGTGTGTGTGTGTGTGTGTGCGCGCGCGCGCGCGCGCGCGCGCACATGTTCCTATGTGTGAGTGCATGCAAGTATGTGTGTAGACAAGCATGTAGAGGTCAAAGGGCAACCTCCAATGTCTTGCTCTTGCAAAGAACCAAAATTGGTTCCCAGCACCCCATGGTGACTCACAACAGCTGGAGATCCAGTGCTCTCTTCCGGCCTCTGAAAGCACTGTACCCAAATGTACACACACACACACACACACACACACACACACACACACACACACACACACATACACACACACACACACTTAAAAATAAAACACATCCAAATAAATTGTTCTCAAAAGCAGTATTTCCAAGCTACAAAGAGCAGGAGGGTACAGAGGAAAGGAAACAGTTCCTTCAAAGAGAGTCCAGAGAGGGATCTTCCAGAAGATAGTAGCTTGGTAGCTGTGCCATGATGAACACAAAAGGAAGAAGACATTCTGTGGGCCTGGAAGAGCCATGGCAAACAAGTAGTCGGGGCAATGGAGAGGCTGAATGGGTGACTGCGTTAGACTCAAGGCTGGGCTGTATACACGGGCTGCAGTAATGGCGGTCAGAATGGTGTCAGCAGGTAAGAGGTCTATAGTGGCTTGTTTATTGGAGGAAAAGCATAGTTAAGGCAATGCCAACAGAAGCTGGTTTGTTAGCTATGCAATGAGAGCTAGAGACTGACAAAACCATCCAGATAGTGAACTCGGGCAAGGTATGAAGAGGTAACACTTTGGACGGGCAGCTCCTGATCATGGAAAGGGGGTCAAATCGAATAAACCCAGCAAAAAAGAATCCGTGCTTTATGAGAATTGATTCAATACAGGCAGCCAAATAAGAAAAAGGCAGCAGTAAAAATAAACCACCAGATGAATGTCCCAGAGAATTAATTGGACAGTTGAGTCATTGGTAAAGGAACACAGAAGGAGAGAGGAAGTTTATTTCATAGCATTCAAGGCATAAGTGTCCCACTGGACATGGAGCCAAATGAAAACATCTTGTTAATAATTGGATATAGAAGGTCCAAGGAAACTCGGGGTTTGACAATCCTACTTTTGTTCAGCAAATATTTACCAAATATTTGCTAAATATCACTTCTGAACCCATGCAATTGGATTAATGCCCAAAATAAAGGGATTAAAGAAACATAATCCCTGTCCTACAAATATTATTTCTAGAAGAAAATTATCTAGTTGGTTTTGGTATCTTGCAATCAGAATAATGAAATACTTTGTGGTTTAGTTGTGAAATGACCCCCTTGGGCTCAGGTGTTGAATACTTGGCTCACAGATGGGGGCACTGTTTGGGAACACACGGTTCATAGATGGGGCACTGTTTGGGAACATTGTGAAGCTTTTAGGGAGCAGAGCCTCGGGAGATAAAGCAGCTCACCATGGGTGGACATGAAGTGTTGTAACATAGTTCATTTTGCTGTCACTCTCTGCTTTCCGATGGTAGATAAACTGTTACCAGCTAGCCTCTGGCTCCACCCAACATAACCACCAGCCAAGATGACCTGTATCTTCTTGAACTGTAAGCCAGAACGAAGGCTTCCTCCTCAAACTGTTTGTTACCACATATTAGACCACAGAGATGCACATACAACTAAATATACAAAACAGATAAGAGCTAGGATTCTTTCTGTGGGAAACTTGTGTTAACCTGCATATATGTACATATACAACGTATAAGCCTGGTACCCACAAAGGCCAGAAGAGGAATCAGATCTCCTGAAACTGAGTTCTAGATGGCTCTGAGTCACCGTGTGGGTGCTGAAAACCAAACCCAGCTCCTCGGCAAGAGCAGTCAGTGTTCTTGTCCACTGTGCCATCTCTCTAACTCCAAAAATAAAATAATATTTAAGTGGCATTCAATGTTGAAACAAAATACATAAAACATATTAGAATAAATTCAGTGAAATAATCCTATGAGATAAAGACAGAAGGTAGAGAGCTATGCCACTTTACAAGTTGAGGCAGTCAGAGGAGTTTAAAGCATTTCTTCTCAAGTTGACCTAGACAACTGATTATAGTCAAAATCTGAATGATATCTTTGTATGAATTGCTAAGTTGTTCCCACATTTATAAGAAAATGGAAAGGTTCTATGCAGCCATGGCCATTTGGAAGAAGAAAGCTTTCCCTAGTGGATTTCTGCATTTGGGGAGTACGCAAGATGGAAACAATGTCACAAAACAGAAACTCAATAAAAGATCGACCCTTACACAGTTATCAATGGGCAAAAGGCATTCCTTATATTACATAGCCAGCATCAGCTGGGTATTGTGTTAGTTTTCTACTGCTGGGAAGAGATACCAAGGCCAATGCAGCCCTCATACAGAAAACACTTAATTGGGGGCTTGCTTATAGTTTTAGAGGGTTAATCGATTTTCATCGAGGCAGAAGTCAGACATGGCATGGAAGAATTTGCTGAGAGCTTTACGAACTGATCAACAAGCAGCAGACAGAGGGACAGACAGACAGGCAGGCAGGCAGGCAGGCAGGCAGACAGACAGACAGACAGACAGAGACAGACAGACTAGGCCTCGCATGAGCTTTTGAAACCCCAAAGCTCACTCCCAGTGACACATCTTCAACACAGACACACCTCCTAATCCTTCCCAAACAAGTCACCTTCTGGGGAGCAATAATTCAAACATATGAGCTTACAGGGGCTACTCTCATCCAAACCAGTATAGATATCCAAAGGTGAAAGGATTTCCACATGTCACAGAAAAGTTAAAGATACATCCTAGGTCAAAATTTCAAGGGAAAGGCAAGAATACCGAAAGAGAACATAGACAGCAACCTACACAAAGTTCTTAAGTAAAGCCTTGAAACCAAATCCATTATATAAAAGATTCAGACTTCATGCTATTAAAATATGTGCTGGGTTGGAGAGATATCTCAGTGGTTAAGAGTGCTTGCCAATCTTGCAGAGGACCAAATTTGGTCCCCAGTACCCATGTCAACAACCACTTTTAACACCAGCTCCTGTGGTAAGATATTATTTATGATTTAATAAAGATTGCCTGAAGTATCAGAAAGCAAAGCCAGCCACATTAGTTAGCTGCAGAAGCTAGGCAGTGGTGGTACACACCTTTAATCCCAGGACTCAGGAAAGAGGAAGATGGATCTCTCTGAGTTCAAGGCCATCCTGGCCTACACAAGAGTGAAGAGTAACAGAGCTCACACCTTTGATCACAGCACTTGGGAGGTGGACACAGGAGGATATGGCTGGCAGAGGAAGAAATATAAAGAGAAGGAGACAGGAGCTCAGGGCTTTTGCCTCTGAGGATTGGTGGAGACGGGATTGCCATTTCTGCTGGGCAGAGGTAACATCTACTGGTTTGGCTGCTTTGCTTCTCTGATCTTCAGCTTGAAGCTTGAACCCCAATATCTGCCTCTGGGTCTTTTGTTTTTTTTTTCTTTATTTTTTGTATATTTGAATTACAAACAAGATTGAATTACATGACAATCCCAGTTCCCTTCTCCCTCCCTTCCTCCCCTACCACCGCCCAACTAAAATCCTACCTATCACATATCCTTGCTTCTAATCTATACCTGACTCAACCTTTCTGCTCCCTCATGACCTCTGCATCCTTCCTTTTCTTCCTTCTCATTCTCATAGCTTCCTCCCCCCTCTTCCCGTGTTCTCAATTTGCTCAGGGGATGGTGACCCTTTCCCCTTCTCCAGGGGACAACGTTTGTCTCTTTTAGGATCCTCCTTGTTTACTAGTTTCTCTGGCAGTGTGGATTGTAGGCTGGTAATCCCTTACTCTATGTCTAAAATACACATATGAATGAGTACATATCATGTTGGTCTTTTTGTGATTGGGTTACCTTGCTCAGAATGGTTTCTTAGAGTTCCATCCATTTTCCTGCAAATTTCAAGATTCCGTTGTTTTTTTCTACTGAGTAGTACTCCATTGTGTAAATGTACCACATTTTCTCCATCCATTCTTCTACTGAGGGGCATCTAGGCTGCTTCCAGTTTCGGCTATTACAAATAGTGCTGCTATGAACATCATTGAACTGATGTCTTTGTTGTATGAATGTGCTTCTTTTGGGTATATGCCTAGGAGTGGAATTACTGAATCTTGTGGTACTGATTCCCATTTTCTTGAGGAGTTGCCATACTGATTTCCAAAGTGGCTGTATTGAGTTTGCACTCCCACCAGCAGTGAAGAAGTGTTCCTCTTTCTCCACATCCTCTCCAGCATAAACTGTCATTGATGTTTTTGATTTTAGCCATTCTGACAGGAGTAAGATGGTATCTCAGAGTTGTTTTGATTTGCATTTCCCTGATGGCTAAGGATGTTGAACACTTTCTTATGTGTCTTTCAGCCATTTTAGATTCCTCTATTGAGAATTGTCTATTTAGTTCTGTACCCCATTTTTAATTGGGTTGTTTGGTGTTTGGGGGACTAGCTTCTTGAGTTCTTTGTATATTTTGGAGATCAGCCCTCTGTCAGATGTGGGGTTGGTGAATATCTTTTCCCAGTCTGTGGGCTGTCGTTTTGTCTTGCTGACTCTGTCCTTTGCCTTACAGAAGCTTCTCAGTTTCAGGAGGTCCCATTTATTAGTTGTTGATTTCAGTGTCTGTGCTACTGGTGTAATGTTCAGGAAGCTGTCTCCTGTACCATTAATTCAAGGATACTTCCCACTTTCTCTTCTAAGAGGTTCAGTGTGGCTGGATTTATGTTGAGGTCATTCATCCATTTGGACTTAAGTTTTGTGTACGGTGATAGATATGGATCTATCTGCAGTCCCCTACATGCCAGCATCCAGTTATGCCAGCACCATTTGTTGAAGATGCTTTCTTTATTCCATTGTATATCTTTAGGTTCTTTGTCAAAAATCAGGTGTTCGTAAGTATTTGGGTTAATGTCGGGGTTTTCAATTTGATTCCATTGGTCGACCTGTCTATTTTTGTGCCAATACCAAGCTGTTTTCAGGACTATAGCTCCTATAATAGAGCTTGAAGTCAGGGATGGTGATGCCTCCAGAAGTTCCTCTATTGTACAGGGTTGTTTTGGCTATCCTGGGTCTTTTGTTTCTCCATATAAAGTTGAAAATTGTTCTTTCAAGGTCAGTGAAGAATTGTGTTGGGATTTTGATGGGGATTGCATTGAATCTGTAGATTCCTTTTGGCAAGCTTGCCATTTTTACTATGTTGATCCTGCCTATCCACGAGCATGGGAGATCTTTCCATTTTCTGGTATCTTCTTTAATTTCTTTCTTTAAAGACTCAAAATTCTTATGGTACAGGTTTTTCACTTTTTTGGTTAGTGTTACCCCAAAGAATTTTATGTTGTTTGTGGCTATTGTAAATGGTGATGTTTCTCTGATTTCTTTCTCCACCAATGTGGAGTATATAGTAGGGCTATATTCGTATATAGTAGGGCTACAGATTTTTTTGAGTTTATCTTGTATCCTGCCACTTTGCTGAAGGTGATGATCAGCTGTAGGAGTTCCCTGGTAGAGTTTTTCAGGTCACGTATGTAGACTATCATATCATCTGCAAATAGTGAGAGTTTGACTTCATCCTTTTTGATTTGTATTCCCTTGATCTCCTTTTGTTGTCTTATTGCTCTAGATAGAACTTCAAGGACAATATTGAAGAGGTATGGAGAGAGTGGACAGCCTTGTCTTGTTCCTGATTTTAGAGGAATTGCATTGAGTTTCTCTCCATTTAATTTGATGTTGGCTGTCGGCTTGCTATATATTGCTTTTTTTATGTTGAGGTATGTTCCTGTTATCCCTGATTTCTCCAGGACCTTTATCATGAAGGGGTATTGGATTTTGCCTTTATCATGAAGGCTTATTCGGCATCTAGTGAGATGATCATGTAGTTTTTTTTCCTCAGTCTGTTTATATGGTGGATTACATTGATGGATTTTCTTATGTTGAATCATCCTTGCATCCCTGGGATGAAGCCTACTTGATTGGGATGGATGATTTCTCTGATGTGTCTTGGATTGATTTACCAGTATTTTATTGAGAATTTTTGCATCAATGTTTATGAGGGATATTGGTCTATAGTTCTCTTTCTTAGTTGTGTATTTGTGTGGCTTGGGTATCAAGGTTATTGAAGCCTCGTAAAAAGAGTTTGGTAATGACCCTTCTGCTTCTATTGTGTGGAATACTTTGAGAAGAATTGGTATTAGCTGTACTTTGAATTTCTGGTAGAATTCTACACTGAAGCCATCTGGCTCTTGGGTTTTTTTTGGTTGGGAGACTTCTAATGACTGCTTCAATTTCATTAGGGGTCTTAGGTCTATTTAAGTTGCTTATATGTTCTTGATTTAATTTTGGTAAGTGAAAACTGTCCAGAAAATTGCCCATTTCCTTTAGATTTTCGAATTTTGAGGAATATAGGTTTTCAAAGTATGACCTGATGATTCTCTGGATTTTCTTTGTATCTGTTATTATGTCCCCCTTTTCATTACTGATTTTACTAATTTGCATGTTCACTCTTTGTTGTTTGGTAAGTTTGGATAAAGGTTTGTCTATCTTGTTGATTTTCTCAAAGAACCAACTCTTTGTTACATTGATTCTTTGTATTGTTCTCCTGGTTTCCATTTATTGATTTCAGCCCTCAATTTGATTATTTCCTGGCATCTGCTCCTCCAGGGTGTATTGGCTTCTTTGTTTTCTAAAGCTTTCAGTTGTGCTGTTAATTCTCTAGTGTGATTATTCTGTTTCTTCATGTGGGCATTTAGCACTATGAACTTTCCTCTTAGCACTACTTTCAAAGTATCCCATAGGTTTGGAAATGTTGTGTCTGCATTCTCATTGAATTCTAGGAAATCTTTTATTTCTTTTTTTATTTCTTCCTGGACCCATGAATTGTGCAATTGGGTGTTACTTAATTTCCATGAGCTTGTAGGTTTTCTGTAGTTTGTGTTGTTGTCGAATTCTAATTTTAAAGCATGGTGGTCTGATAAGACAGGGGGTTATTTCAATTTTTTTGTACCTGTTGAGGTTTGCTATGTTGCCAAGTATGTGGTCGATTTTAGAGAAGGTTCCATGTGGCGCTGAGAAGAAGGTAAATTGTTTTGTTTTTGGATGGAATGTTCTATAGATATCTGTTAAGTCCAATTGTGCCATAACTTCTATTAGTTCTTTTGTTTCTTTGTTAAATTTCTGTCTGGTGTTCTTGTCCAGTGGTGAGAGTGGGATGTTGAAATCTCCCACTATAAGCGTGTGTGGTTTTATATGTGACTTGAGTTTTAGTAATGTTTCTTTTACAAACATGGATGCCTTTGTATTTGGGGCATAAATGTTCAGAATTGAGACTTCATCCTGATGGATTTCTCCTGTGATGAGTAGGAAGTGACCTTCTTCATCTATTTTGACTGATTTTAGTTTAACACCCAATTTATTGGATATTAGGATTGCTACCCCCGCTTGTTTCTTGGGTCCATTTGATTGGAGGATCTTTCCCCAACCTTTAATTCTTAGGTACCGTCTGTCTTTGAGGTTGAGGTGTATTTCTTGTATGCAGCAGAAGGAAGGATTCTGTCTTCTTATCCATTCTGCTGATCTGTGTCTTTTTATAGGGGAGTTAAGACCATTAATGTTGATGGATATTAATGACCATTGATTATGGTTCATTCTTGTTTGTTTTTGATTTGGTGATGGTGGCGAGATTATGTGTGGGATTCTATCCCTTTTTCCTTTTGGTTGTTGGTAAAGTGGGATTATCTATTGCCTATATTTTTCTGGTTGTAGTTAACTTCCTTGGGTTGCAGTTTTCCTTCCAGTACTTTCTGTAGGGCTGGATTGTTGGATATGTATTGTTTGAATCTGGTTTTGTCATGGAATATCTTGTTTTCTCCATCTGTAATGATTGAAAGCTTTGCTGGGTATAGTAGTCTGTGCTGGCATCCATGGTCTCTTAGTGTAGGTAGAATATCTATTCAGGACCTTCTGGCTTTCAGAGTTTCCATGGAAAAATCAGGTTCGATTCTGATAGGTTTGCTTTTATAGGTTACTTGACCTTTTTCCTTTGCTGCTCTTAATATTTTCTCTTTGTTGTGTATGCTTGGTGTTCTGATTATTATGTGGTGAGGTGACCTTTTTTTTTGGTCCAGTCTATTTGGTGTTTTGTAGGCTTCTTGTATTTTCATTGGCATGTCTTTCTTTAGGTTCAGAAAGTTTTCTTCTATGATTTTGTTGAATATGTTTTCTGTGCCTTTGAGTTGGATTTCTTCACCTTCTTCTATACCTATTATTCTTAGGTTTGGTCTTTTCACAGTATCCCATATTTTCTGAATATTTTGTGTTAGGGATTTGTTAGACATAAGATTTTCTTTGGTTGATGAATCTATTTCCACTAGTGTGTCTTCAACTCCTGAGATTCTCTCTTCCATCTCTTGTATTCTGTTGGTTATGCTTGCGTCTGTAGTTCCTTATCATTTACCCAGCTTTTCTATTTCCAGCATTCCCTCAGATTGTGCTTTCTTTATTGTCTTTATTTCAGTTTTTAGGTCTTGAACTGTTTCCTGAGAGTTTTGCTGATATCTTGTATTTTTTGGTTTGTTTTTTTCTTCCATTTCTTTAAGGGATTTTCTCATGTCCTCTTTGAGGTCCTCTATCATTTTCATGAAGATGCTTTTAAGGTCATTCTGTTCTGGTTCATCTGCATTGTGATGTTCAGGTCTTGCTGGTGTATGGTTCCTAGTCTCCGGTGGTGTCATATTGGGTTTTCTGTTGTTGAATGTGCTTTTACCTTGTCCTCTTCTCATCCTTTCTTCTGGTGGGTGTAGCAGGAGTTTCTTGTCTCCTGGTGGGTGTGGGACCAAGGGTTTCTTCTGGTAGATGCAAACAGATCCAATACTCTGATGTCTGTCCTCTTCTTGTGGATCGAGGTGTCACTGTTACCTGGGTGTCGGCAGTGTTTGGGCTTGCCGGGTCCACCGGGCCTGCAGTTGGAGGCAGAACTGTCACCGGGCCTTGGTGTGTTGGATCCCGTAGCCGAACTCGGGCCAGTACACAGGTCGCTGGTGTCAGATGGCTCTGAGCAGTGATGAACGGGAACCAGAAACAGCTCCCTGCCTACCTGGCCTGGCAGATGGAGGCAGGACTGCCTCTGGGTGCTTGGTGTTTCAGATCCCGCTGATGAATTCGGTCCAGCGCACAAGTCGCTGGTGTCAGATGACTCTGAGCAGTGATGAACTGTCTTTTGTTTTTTCATGCTACAAGCTCCAGGGGACCTGACACCCTTTTCTAGGCTTCAGGGACATTTGTAGTCACATGTACATACCTACGGAAACTCAAATATATACATAACTAAAATGACAATCTACAAAACAAATAAACTCAATGTATCAACAAAGAACTCACAACACAAAACATAAAACTTTTAAAAGAGTTCTTTTCTATTTAATTATGTACGTGAATGTGTGGGTATGGGCACATAAATGCGGGTTCCCTTAGAGACTAGAATGGGCTAGAATGCTGAGCCTCCTGGGTGGGTGCTGGGAATCAAACCTGGGTCCTCTGCAAGGGCATCATAAGCTCCCAGAGGCTGATCCGTCTCTCCATCCTCAAAACATACCCACTTTGCAGATATATAACGAGCAAGCATGTTTGAAATGAAAACAGTCTTAAAAAAGAATACATATGAATAGATCGCCAAGCAGCCTCAAAATACACACAATAGGCTCAGTGAACTGTTACTTAGGGATGTCCATGCTGTAAACAAAGCTGAACATCACTCTGTGCCTCTGGAGTGACTGAAATAAGCGATAACAGTGTCAAATAGTTGTGAGGGAAGCTCCTCATACTTGCTGACAAGACACTAAATGGCTGCACCCACTTTCTGGTCTTGGCACTGTCTACAGCACTGAACATTTCATACCCAATGACTCAGAAATCCCTCACTGATGGTGATGCTCACATCTTCACAAGGCCGGAATGCCCCCAGGAGCAGGACATTTGGGCCAGCTTACAGATTTCAGCAGCAGTAGGCGTGATGCACGGATGGCGGTATGTTTTCACAGTGAAGTGACATACAAGAAGGGATGATCGGACAAACTACTGGAACACACAAGGAAATAAGTCCACTTCAAAGACATCATTTCAGCTTTGAGAGAAAAGAAATGAGAGAAAATAAGGTCATACTGTTGGTTCCTTTATAGGGGGTTTTAAATGCCTGATTGTTCCTTGCAACAAGTTGTGCTAGAACAACTGGGTACTGGAAGCCACAAATTTGAAGACAATATTTGAAAAGAGTAAGCATGATAAAGTACTTTTACCCAAAATACACAAGGAACCTTCAACTCGATAATAAGGGGAAAAACATTAAACTAAATTAAGGGTTTAACCAAACACTTCATGTAATAAGATCTGTGGAGAGAAAATAAGTACATGAACAGAGGCTGCTAATATTAGTCACTGGAAAAGCAAGTAAAAGCAGGAACAACATCCCAACCTATGGAAAAGCCTAAAATTAAAAATACCAACTATACAAATGATGTGACAGACTTTGAAGATCCCCATGGAAGGCCTCAATGATTCCTGGGGAGCAGAAAGGGGATGGAATGGGGGTCAGAGGATGGGAGGGAGAGGGAACTGGGATTGACATGGAAAACAAGGCTGTTTCTAATTTAAATTTAAGAAAAGAGAGGAAAGAAAGAAAAAAATACCAACTATAACAAGGGATTTAAAAAAAACTGGAGAATGTTAGGAATGATATTACAAATATTTTTAAAAGTGTGACAACTTAGGAAGGGTCTGTGTTAATATCCATGGCACCTGTTGCCATTGAAGACCAAATGGTTGCCTGGGGCCTAGACTACCACCTGGGGCCATGTTCATGTCCAAGGGCCACCCTGCAGCCGGGGTGATTGGCGATGCTGATCTGAGTGGCCGGCATTGCCACCCAGGTCCATAGTGACATCAGGAGCCAAGCTGCTGCTCTTGGCCATGTCTAGTCCTGTTGCAGCCATGTGTTGAATCATGTGTTGAACCATGTGTTTAAGTACAAGGTTCATACAGGCCCACCTACACACACACTAGAGAGTTGACCCCTGCTGACCCTGGGATAGCGTGAAGAAACTAGCACTACAGAACCATAGCCATAGGATATCCATGACTTGGGGCAACAACAGGATATCCAGGAGGAGTTTTAGTGAGGGTACAGTATTGATAGTGTACCAGAAGAGGTATTGAATCTGACCAACAACACTCTACACAATGAGCGTTTGCAAGGAAAGCTGTTGGGACAAAAGAATACACTGCATGACACACCAAAGCTCTCGGTGCCACCAAGAAGAATGAAGAGGCGATGGAGAGACAGGAAAGACAGAGGAGCCAAGTGGGGCTTTGTTTGCTTGCTTGATTTTTTTGGGGGGGGAATTTTTTTATGTCCTTTAAGTTAACATTTTGTATTCTTTCTTATTTTTATTTTATTCTTACCATTTCTTTTTAAGTTTTCCTTTAGGGGGAAATGCTACAAGGGTAAAGGGCAGATACCAGGGCACTGGGAAATGGGTGGCATTTTGGGTACATGATGTGAAATTCCCAAAGAATCAATTAAAAAAATGTTTAAAAAAAGTTTGGCAATTTCATTTAAAAAATAATAAACATAGTATGTAATCAAGGCTTCATTCTCCTAGACATTCACCCACAAGAACTAACAACATACAACATGCTCACTGCAGGCTGATTTGTAAGAGCCCCAAAGTGAAGCAACTCAAATATCACCAATGTGTCTATTAAATCCGTGTATTTATTACAATGTCAGATAGCCATACTATGAATCTTACTCAAGAGAAGCAATAGAAGGAACGAAGTATTAAAATACAGTGGATCATGGATGGGTAAGAAAATGACTGTGTGGAATAAAAGAAGTGAGAAAATGAAAGTTGTATTTCTATAATTCAATCGCACATTAATCTGGACAGTGCGGTTGAGCCTTACCTGAAATTGAGGATAAGAATGTGGAAAAGAAAAAGAGGCATAGCATGATGGGTTTCTTATCTTAACATGGTGATGCTTTTTCACAGCTGTGTGCCTGTCAAAACTTAGAAAATTGTTATTTTTGAAGTATACCATCTATCCTGGAGTAATGGTTCTCTAAAAACTGTCATTAGGGATAAAAATTAATCTATAGTGTAACAATTCTTCAAAAGGACATGAAGGATGCTTATCTATCATTTCACAAAGGTTCACACACAGGTCTACTATATTAGTCCTGACAGAAATGCCCTAGACAAGACAGAGAGAGCTCTTACCTCAAGCTTCTGGTATTGTTTGGGTCAGTAGGGAGAAGAGGAGATGCAAGAGAGACCATGGATAGAACGAAGTACAGGAGGATCTGAGAATGAATCATGAGAAAGAATGTCTAGCCAGGAGCCCATGGATTTATTTAAGAAGATATTGGAATAATGTGGAAGAAACCAACAACACACAATGGGGGATTACAAACTACTATGGTCAAAGAGGACAAGAAGCAGGAACATTCAACACAGTCTCAGAAGAAACTCACTCATTTTGGAAACACACAGTACAGGATTTTGACGTGTGAACCCCACAAATAAGGAAATTGTTGAAGGAATCACTATATTGTAACGACTGACCAAAAGTATAGACATTTCATTCCACTCGATGTGACTTTCCAGCACAAAATGAAGAGAAGTAGCCTTGCGTCTTTGAACCTTGTTTTCAGTGTGCTGATCTGTGCTAGGGGTACCCATACAGGCACCGAGCCAAGGAACATAAACAAAAAAAAAAAGAGATAATAGGGTCTAGACACAGACACATTGAGGAGGACAAAGAGGTACTAAGAAGAAAGCCAATATTTGAAAATCAAAAAGCACAAAGCAAGTGGATACTGTGGTTTACAGCAACCAACCTGCAAATGAAGAGAATGCACGAAGGGCCTCTAGTGCTGGAACGTTGGGTGGCCATGGAGAGAACCTCCTAAGTGAGCAGTGTCATGGCATCCAGGTGGCCTGCCCACTGAAGCCCCTCAGACCCTGCATCCACAGATCCAGATGCAGGCACAGGTGCAGGGAAGGCATTGGCTGCCAAGGGGGGTGGTGGTGAAGAATCATGGAAAACTGTTACACTATTGCATACATTTCCTTCTTGGACACCTTCCAATCTAAACCAGCAGCCTGCCAGTGATGAGCGAAGTGACGGGATATTACTTAAGGCGGCAAAGCTACTAAGGTTAAAGAATCATCACCATGCTAAATTGAAGAGGATCTGTGGTGGCCTGCTCCAGGGGTAGAGATCCATGTGTAAATATCACCAGGCTGTAACTCAACTTAGCCCAACATTTCAAAGAACTGTGATTAAGTACCAATATTATACACACATATTTGCATACATTATACATATTCACATATATGTTTATCAAGTATGCTGGTAAGTCTACTACTTCCCTTACTATAAAATGAAGACCTAAAAAAGAAAAACATGAAGCTGCGGTGGATAAAATGGGATGGAAAATAAAAAAAGTTATAGTTGAGATAGCAAAGTTGACAAAACACTCTCTGGTACCTTAATAAAAGTGAACCTACTCCTTGGGTAATCCTTCCCCTTGACCCTGAGCAGACCATGTGACTCATTTGTGACCCATGGGTTATGGTGGCAATAGATGTCTAGTAGGGCTAGGTCATAGGAAGTCTTGTAGCTTTGTTATGTTTCTCTTAAAACTCACTCCTTTGACAGGAGAGCTTCCCTGGGAACCCAGCCTGCACATGAGAGCCCCAGGTCAAGAGCTGTCCGCTGCCCAACAGCAAACAGCCAGTGTGGACTGCCAGCCCGTGAATGAGCCAGCATAGACATTCCAGTCTAGTCTCTCTTCCACACAGCATCAACAGTCAGAATCAGGTACAGCAGCAGAACTGGCCAGCTGAGCCCAGTCAACCTAGAGACTTGGGAGCAATAACTAAATGACTGCTGTATAAGCCAGTGAGATTCTCCATTGGTTTTGTAAGAATAAACAAAATACTTTCTTAATCCCTCACAGTGATAATGTGCCAGTTAGACATTACTATGTGGCAAATCACCCCAAATTCAGCCATTTAAGACAATATTTCATCAAACATTTTTTAAAGGGCTAGATAGCAAGTATTTCAATCTTTGTGAACCATGAAGTTTCCTTCTCAGCTACTCAACTCTTCTGGTTCTGTAGAATGAGAGTAGTCATGGATTGCACAAAGACAAATGGCCATGGCTGTGTGCCAATAAAACTTTATTTATAAAAAAATAAAACTGGCAGGTGGTTCATGGGCCATGATTGTCAACCTCTCTTTTGAAAGTATAACTGGGTACTATTGGTCACTCTCCTGTAGGTCAGATGGATCGCTCTGTGCATGCAGGCAGGTTTAGCTGATCTCAGCTTGGCTCTTTCATGCACCTGCCATCCGCTGGCAGGTTAACAAGGGGCTGGCTGGCCTCCGTGGCCTCCCTTACATCTGCTGTCTTTCTGGCTGCCAGCTGGAGTGATAGGGGTGGCTGGGCCACACGTCTCTCGTCATCCATCAGGCCAGCCCAGGGTTTTTCACTGAATGATGGCACAGATCCAAAAGAAGAAGCAAAACTATGGAGACCTTTGAGGCCTCCATCAGAATTGGCACATTCTCACTCCGTTCCATTCTGTTGGCTAAAGTAAGCCACAAGATCAGTTCATATTTAGGGTATGAAGGAACTATGCTTATCCCTTTGATGAGAGAGTGACAGTCACCACTCAAAAAGGGTGGGGGCCTGGGAAAAAGAAATAGGGTCATGTGGAAATTATTAGACCATGAATACAAGTCTTTGCACTAGGATTCCAAATGGAAATTCTTCTTTGTTTGTTTGTTTATCTATTTATTTAGGCACTGAGGATCAAACTTAAGGCCCATGGCTAGACAATTGCTTTATCACTGAACTCTACCCCTAACTCTGTCTTTGTTTTGTAAATGAAGAAAATGCAATTATGGAAAGGGCTGGTGAACCCAAGTTATTACTATCAGCTAGGACAGCTTTGAGAAATGGAAAGCATCTCATGAACTGTGGAGCTATGGGTGGCAGTTTTCCCTGGTCATCTTCATAGTCCATGTGGAACCATCAGGGACTCCTCCACACCCAACACCATCAGGTATCCTTCCAATGCTCAGCTCCATGAAGGTACAGCTGGCGTGAGAAACACTAATCATATACTTGGGTCACCAAAACAACATCTTCTAACCAGAATCCTCTCATTAATACACTCTAAGGATCTTAATTCTTAACTTAACATATCTTAAAGCTAAAACATCTCCAGACATCTGAAGCCCTTGGTCACGTGCCATGTAAATATGGTGTGGCCTGGTGATAATGGGTCCAGGGAGAACAGCTCTGACCCAAACCCTGGAGCCAAAGATTTGCCGTAAACACTTAGAGGGAGGTGGCTACAGGCTACAAATTACTCACCAGCTGCCACAGTTACAGGCAACATCCCACTCATTGGTTCTGAGTCCAGAGGTACTTATGAGGATGCCTGGGCCAAAACTTTCCTATTCACAGTTGCTACGGTGCTGGAAAACTGGTTGAAACATCTTCCCACCCTGATTTAACAGCTTCTCACAATGCTACAGCCCTGTATTCATTTCATTCTCCTATTTGCAGCTTAATAGCTTACAGAAATAAGGGTTTCCACTCTACATTTCCCGATGGATAGGACCGACTTGGCCAGAGCATATGTTACAGGAAGCTCATCACTGGAAGACTTGACTCCAGCCTGTCCTGGAATTTGCTCTCTACCCAACTTGGCTGCCCTTCATTCAGCTTACAAGTTTTCCTAATGTTTTGCTTATTTTCCATGTTTGTTGTTTTTTAAAGCAACTCTAAGATGCCTTTGTGACTGATTCAGAAAGCTGTGCCCTACTGCTTCTACTCTTACACAGCTCAAAACCTTCAGGAGGCAACTCTATATCCAGTGCAAGGCACCAATGCTGCTCCCAGATGTACCTGAGGTCAACTCTCCCGCCCTGTCAATAAACAGGGTCAGGTGGCTCTAACACACATAACCACCTGAAATGAGGCTTCCCATTCATTTCTGTGCCTACAAGTCTTCATATGTCAACAATGAGACGTTTTCCTTCTGTTCCCACCACCCACCTACATATTGCAGTCCACCTCCCTCCCATCCCAGCAGCCCCTTGCTCCACCTGAGGTAAACCCCTTATCTCCACAGTCCCGTGCCTCACTCATGCGGCACCTTGTAACAAATGTCTACCACCACCTTTGTATTCTATAACCTTGGGTTTCTCTGGCCAAAGATGGCTTCATTTATGAAATTTCGCCTTTTACTCCCTTTTAAGAAATAAAATTACTATCTACCATGTTTCAGCATTATCTATACCTGTTGTATCATGTCCCCTTTTCTCTACAGGAACCCAAGTTTCTCCCCAACATAAAGCATACCTTTAGCATATTCTGTCATTACTCTTTCATTTTCTAGGGCAAGGTCTATGAAGGACCTCTGTAATCCCTAATGTTTTCTGCTGACATAGCAGCAGCTGTACCAATCATGGGAATAAGAGTCTGGGGAGAAAGTAGAGCCTACATGCCTGTAACCGTGTGGGAGGTGTAAAAGCAAAATTGTTAATAACCTCCCCAGGGTTTCAGCTCTTGTCCTGATGCTGGTGTGATTTCACTGTGGTGAAATATTTCAGTTCAGGCTTCAAAGCATAAAATAAATAGCAAGGAGGTTTAAGTCATCTCATCAGAGTCTAGTTTTGTCACTGAGATCTGCAGGCTTCTTCCTGGATAGGAGAGCACGGTAGGAGACATGCCCAAGTGAGGAGGTCTTACCACATGGTGTTGGAACATTTTAAAATGCAGTCTTGTCCCAAATGACAACCACAATAGATGTTGCTTCACACCTCATTTCTCCTTTGTAAGATAAGCCTCTTTCTTTGTGACCAAGTCACCACCGTCTTTAGCAGATAAGCCTACTTAAGTGGGCCGGATTCCCAAGCATTTCTATCAGTTTCTGGAACTTTTATGTGTGCAGAGGAGAGGGGAAGGAGATATTTAGACTTTTATGTGTGCAGAGGAGAGGGGAAGAGGGTATTTAGAGGCCCCATCATGTGTTCAAAGCAGACGACCTGTGACGAAGGCCATCGTTTCATTGATCAAGAGTATCAAAACAGATCTTCCACAGCATCTGTGCGCATACACGGACACATCTTCGTGTGTTTCTCTAAGATTTTTTTGGTTCTTCAAACAGCAGCTATAATCAAGTTCATGCATCTGTTGCTCACACTCATTAATGAGCTTCTAACAGCCACAGAGGCTTCCAGTGAGACTGCTATAGGTTGGAATTAAGTGTCCCCAAAGGCCTTGGTCTCCAGCAGGAGACTCTTTGGATCTGGTCAAAATGTAAAGAGATGAAGCCTGGGGAGCCCAGGAGATGCCCCTGTAGCTTAAAGAGCTTGCCACACAGTATGGACCTGAGTTCGTATCTCTGGTATCCATGTAAAACCAGGCACAGTGATGTGTAAACCCAGCATGAGGAATATGAAGACAGCAAAATACCCTGGAAATCACAATCTAGCAAAATCAGGGAGCTTTTTTAATAACACACCTTGTCTAAAAAAATGATGGAGAGTGACAGAGGGAAATATCCAGTGTTGAGTTCTGGCCTACAAACACATGTGTACACACACACACACACACACACACACACACACACACACACACACACACACACACACACACACAAACACACTACACATGCTCACATACATACAATCACAAAATCAAATATACACATACACAAGAGGTCAAACCCACAGGGAGGTCTTTAGGTCATTGGGTCTGTGATTCTAAAAGAAACGGTGGGACCCTTACCCCTTCTCTCACCTCTTGTGCTTTGTGAGATGAGGTAGGTAGACTTGCTCTGCCATGCCTTCCTCCCACAATGCTGTGCCTCATTCACCCAGGAAGTGACTGACCTACACTCCTGAAACTGGAATCCTTCTAGGTTGATCCCTGGGTTATCTGTAATGATGGAAAACTGATAGCCACAATGACCTAATCTTGGCCAGTCACTGTGACACACACCTTAAAACGACCATAGCTGGACTCTCCTAGAGTGTCCCTTCTCTGGGAAAGCTTCACCCTCTATCTTGTTGGGCAAGAAAGACCTCTGTTGTTGACTCTGTCATAACGCTAAAGTCTAATTCACAAAAGTTCTGTTCATTGTACCTCTGAAGCACACAAGAGTCAGAATGCATTTCCTGTCCCACTGCCATGCCCCTATTTCAAACTGAAATCATCCTAACCCCAAGCTATTGAAAGAGGCACCTCACGCATCCTCCTGGGTTTCTTCTGCCTCCTCATGCTCACCCTCTACTCTCAAGGGTCTGTCTGTTTTCATTTTAAGAGGGTAGCTTGTCCTTTTTATTGTTTCAGTTGAGCAGCTCTTTATGCTCTGGATATAAATGTCCTTTTCAAAGCGTACCACGTTCTGAATATGCCTTCTCAGTAAAAATATTGCTGCCATTTATGACTGAAGAACTGGCTTCTCAGAGAGGCTGTGTTCTCTGTTCAGGGTCACCCAATGAATGAATCACAGATCTAAGGTTTGGAACTACTTCTATCTGCTTAAGAACGTGAGCTATTCCCAGTGTGCCCTTCTGTGCCCATTTCTCCACACCGAACCATGCCCTTACATTTGCTGAAACAACTTGTAAATATGTGTGTTTACTCCTGGTGACTCTTCTGACTCTGCCATTCTTCCAAGAATTCTCCTAGTCTGAATCTCCCCCAATATCTCCTGCCCAGGTATAGACCAGTCATCTTTTTGGTAACCAATGAGAGCAATGTATATTTACAGTGTACAAAGATTTTTCTACAGCAAGTCATAGAAAAATAAATAGTTTAAAAATAATAAAGTCTTTAAAGAGACAGTAATAAAATATATAAAAGAAACCACATAAGGATGAGAAATACTTAGGGCATCTGGACCCTGTTTGGTGCTTTGTTGATTTTGAATTTTTTGAATGCTTATGACTGAATGACACCTGCTGAGAGACATGGATTATGGAAGTGACTGCTTATATACTTTAGAGATGTCTTAGATTCAGAATGGAAGTTGAGAAATATGTTGCCCTGGGGGAGAGGTTGTGCCTTTGTTTCCATAGGAAATGAAAAGTTCTTGATTCCTTCAAAGTTAATAGAGGTCATATGTGACCAGGGGAGAACTCCCGAGGATCTTAGCTATACACATGAGGGAAAAGGCAAAAAAAAAAAAAAAAAAAAGTTACTGGACAAGTGATATGTATGTGATCACTCTTCATGGGAACAGATCTGAGATCAGATCAGATGAAACATGATAAATCTTTTGGCTATTGAATCCCCATGACTTATTATTATTATATGCCATCCTTTTGTATGGCATGAATAGAGGTCTGGTTATACAGTCCACAAAGACTTTATAAAGTTACCAGATGCCTTTTACCTGCTCATACAAAACAAAAATCATCTCTAACTGACTTGTGCACACTCCACACCCCATACTTGTGTTAATGCAGATTTATATGCTACCTTTAAAAAGTTGTATGTTTTCAGAAAAAAAGGGGCCAGACACCAATGAAAACAAGTAGCCCAGGTCATCCTGCCTCTCAGAATCCTTCTACTTCAGTTTCCTCAAAATTTTGCATCCAAAGAAACTCACTAAGATAGGATTGATAACACAATATTACTCCAAATATGCCAAATACAAATTAACTGGACATTGTGAATATAATTCTTAGCTGATAATTGTTTTAGTGTGTTAGAGTTAAAAACATTTCCTCTTCAATTAGATTAAAAGGGGAAATGTTATAGAATATTTGTTTTTACTATGTAAAGATGTGTCGCTGTGGTTGGTTTGATAATGAGCTGTTGGCCAATAGCTAGGTAGGAAAGAATGGGAGGGACTTCCAGGTAAAGAGAGGAACTGCAGATGAATCTCGGAATGCAAGAGACTGACCAGCCAGATTCGGAGGAAGCAGGGAGGGCAGAACAGAAGTGAGGTAATAAGCCACCTGCCAGAATGTAGGTTTTAAAATATTGGCTAATTTAAGTTATAAGAACTAGTTAGGAACAAGCCTAAGCTAAGGCTGAGCTTTCATAATTAGTAAGTCTCTGTGTCATTATTGGAGAGCTGGTGGAACAGAGAAAGACTTGCTACAGTTCTGGAACTTTTTTTCTGGTTACTTTTGGGAAAACCTTGTGTTTAAAAAAAACATGTGAATTTTTAGTGCTCAACAAAAGAAGCCTACCAAATTGTACATATTTAATAATATTTTCGGTATAAATACTATTTCTATCAGCCAGAAGTTTTCTTCAAGTCCCCATCAGTGAAGCCCGCCTATTTTGAAGGCCAACGTCTGTTTGTCTCTTTTCTTTCTTTCTTTTCCTTCTTCCCGCTCTCTCTCCCCATCTCTCCATCCATTCTTCTTCCCTTACTTCCGCATAGTCTACCTCACTTCATTCCAGAACCTGATACTAATGGATGTGTTGCATTTTTACCTCTCCTGTGTCTTCTTTCTCTTGGCACAAGGCCCCCGAGATACATCCCATTGTCACCATTGTCAGCAGTGCCTTACCTTTTATGAATAAGTAATATATTATTTCATACAATGCTTTAAGGTAGCTATACCAAAACCCTCTGTTCAGCATGACTTAAACAGGCATTTGCGCTGTTTCTGGTGTGGGAACAAGTCCGAGGACACATTCTGAATAGCTGCTCTTTCGGATCACATGTTTCTCATTTCTTTTAGCATAAGGCTTAGGGATGGAATGCCGGGTCATATGCTCAGCCTGTGTTTACCTTTATAGAAATTTGCAAGACTCACTGATGACTTGTTGTGCCATTTTTATGGCCTCTTGTAACATATAAGAATTCTAGTTGTGAGGCTGGAGAGATAGCTCAGTGATAAGGCCTCCCACTATTCTTGCATGGGGCCTGGGGTTGGTTCACAGCACCCACACGGCAGCTCACACCTGTCTTTAACATCAATTCCAGGGGATCAGATGCCCCTTTTCAGCCTCTGTTGGCTAGTGTATGTATTAGTGAACAAAAACTCACAAACATACACATAAAAGGAGATAAATAAAATTTTTAAATGTTCTGGTTTCCCCATATTTAGTCAATTTTTAGTGGCATTGGTATTTTCAAATTTAACTATTCTAGGGGTGTAATATAGACTCTCCCTGAGTATTTACTTTGCATTTCCCAGATGATTAAGGATGCTGGGAGCCTTCTCATGCTTAGTTGCTGCTTGACTGTCTTCCCTTTATGGTTTTCACTATTTTCAGATCATGTATTCTTTAGGAGAACCATCTTTATTTCATATGTTCTGAATAGAAATCTTTTAGTATTCTGGGACTCATCTAATCTTTTTTTTGTGAGCTGATGTCAGTTTTAATTGTTAATTCCTTAGCTGTGAGATTATTGCTTCATATGTGTAGTCTATTTTCTGTTTTACTTATTTGTTGCAATTTTATGGTGGGGTGGTGTATATAATGTGTTTCTCTAAGTCAAGGTACATACGTGCCACAGCGTGTGTGTGGAGTCAGGGGGTCATTTTTACTTCCCACCATCTGTCCTTCCACCCTATGTAACAATAAGTCTTTCTGCCAAAGCCTGAGCCCTGCTGCCATGTGGGCGCTTTCTGCCAGGCCCCCCAAGTTCTGCTCGCCACCACATTAAGGTCCCAAATAACACAGAGAGACTTATATTAGGTACAAATGCTGCTTTGCCAATGACTAGGATTTCTCATCTGCTAGCTCAGTCTTAATTATCAACTATTATCATAAGACTTATCTTAATTATCAACTATAATCATAAGACTTATCAGGCCTTTCGTCCTGTCTTCCTGGTGGTTACATGGTGGCGACTCCACAGTGAGGAGGAGGAAGAGCAAGAGAAAAAGGGAATGACTTCCTTCTTGTCCTTGCTTATATATGAGTCTGCCTGCTATGTCACTTCCTGCCTGGATCTCTACTACATTTCACAGAATCCTTGATTCCTAGTCCCGCCTAACTTGCTTCTTCATTGGCCAACAGTACTTTATTCAACAACCAATAAGATAAACATATACACTGAGGGACCTCTCTATCAACCCTAAGTTCCATGGCTCAAACTCTGATCATCAGGCTTACATAACAAGCACTTTTGCTTTCTGAGCTACCTCACTGGCTCCCTGTGTCTCACCTATGAAATCTTGGCTCATGACAAGGTTCTGGAAATAGTCCCCTATCTTTCTTCCAGGATCTTTAAATTTTTCTATCTTCAACTGTAACTCCCTTGGGTACCTGGGTTACTTCTGTGATACCAGGGCATATAAATGAAAGCCAGTTTTCATGCAGTTCTAAGTTCAGCAATGGTGTTAAAATGATTTTTCCTGCTTCCTTCACTTAGGTACCTTTGTCAAAAGGAAATCTGTTCCATCCATGGACTTTTCATTCTGCTTTACAAATATGCTTCAGGTATAAAGTGACACACTACCCAAATGGTTTAGCTTTACAGTAATGCTTTTAATCAAGTAATGCAATTACCCCACATCTATTTTTTGAGTTTTCTGGAAGGAACCTTTCCAGTTCCATATTTAGATTATAATAATCATTTCCACTTTTATTTAAAAGCTTGTTGGTACTGAATTGACTCTATAGTTCCATTACAGAAGAGTGAAAAGCTTAACATTTTATTGAGGGCTTCAACTAATTAGGCAATCCATCTCTCCTTGTAGATTTCTAAGCAGAAAAAGCAATGCTAGGGACATCATGTTAACTGATCTCAAACTGTGCTACAGAACCATAGTAACAAAAGAAAGCATGGTACAAGAATACAAACAGACATAGACACATATGGGGTGCAACAGAAGACCCAGAAATTCTACCACACTGTAAAACAAAGGGTCAAAAGCAAACATTGGAAAACAATAGAGCATCTTCAAATATAGTACTTAAAAAAGTTATATATCCTCATGCAAAAGAATGAGATTTAATCCTTATCTCCCATCCTGTACAAAAAAGCAATTCAAAATGTACCCAAGACCTTAATGTAAATTTTTAAACCTTAAAACTGCTAGAAAAGAATTACTTAAAGACATAGGCTTAAATAAAGACTCTCTGTAAAACACTATGGTACCACAGAAAATGAAGTTACCCAATTTTAGCAGTTTTCCTAAATACAAGTGTAGTCTGTCAATGGACTTCTGTTTGTATGTTTATTTTCTTATTTTGGTCATTTTCATTGCTATTTAGTAAGGTATAAATGTGTAATTAAATTTCAAAATATTTCAAGAAAATCATTTAAAATTACAATTTTCTGTTCCCATGTCACTTTAATTATGTATCACATGATTCAATAGCTTATATTTTTACACTTTTTACAATGTTAAGATTTCTAACTTCCATGTGCCATTTCCTTTTTGACCTATGTTTTGTTTACCCATGCAGCAATTGATTTCCAATTACTTTGGACTTTAATTGATACTTAATAGTAATGTCTAGTTTGTGATAGCTCAAATGTTTAAATCTGTTAAAATACATTGGCAATTGTTTTTATAACTCAGAATAAAATATATACTATTGAACAGTCTTTGTGCTATAGAAATGAATATAAATCTATTCTTGTTGAATTAACTATTATGTAAATGCCAATTAAGGTAATGTGGTTGACAATGCTTTTGGGTTTTTCTTACTGGTGTGTGTGTGTGCATTCATGCATACATGTGTGCATGGATGTGTGTGTGCTTGAGTGCTTACATGTGTGTGTATAAGCATGTGTGTGTGCATGAGTGCTTACGTGTGTATATAAGCATGTGTATGTGTGTTGTGAACTTATCAGTTATTGGGAGCAAAGTACTAAAATTTTCAATTATGATGTAATTTCTTCCTGTTTCTTCCTTTCATAGTCTAAGTACAGATTTCATATTGTTTGATACTATATTGTGACCATAAATACATAAGATTGTTGTGTCTTCTCAATGAATTGAAAGTTACCTTTTAGTTGTTCTAAGTCATCTTTCATGTGTTTGGAGGTCTGGTCATTGTTACGGATTTGTGTCCCTTCCACGCCTCATATGAGATAATTCACAACCACTGACCTTCACATTCAATGACTTTTGTTGCCACTTTGAATGACTGTTAAGCTGATGCAGTGGTCTCTCAATGCTGTTTTATTGTAGATGCTTAAGGAATACAGTACATTTTGATATACATGGTGACAGTTAAAATATATAACCATCATCTTGTACAGTTGCCTGTTTTGTGTGTAGTAAGAGAATCTAAAAATGGATCCCAAGGGAAACATGAAGACAATTTTACTAAAGTTGGAGAGGAAAAACAATAGGCCAGGCAAGCTGAAAAATATCCAAAGCTACTAAGAGGAAGAGGGGATGAATTAAAAAAAAATTAATGTTTTCAAATTTAGGAACTGAAATCTGAGAAACAGTGAGAAAGCCCATGTCTGGAAAAGCATGTCTTTAAATGGTATCAGAGGCTCTGATATCACAGGTCAAAGATTACAACAGGGACACACGATTAGAGATTGGAACAGAGACAGCTTAATAAGAAAAGGAAAGAAATCCAAAGAATGGGAGTGGTCTAGAGAGCTCAAGGGAGAATCAAAAGGTAATGAATCACGAGGTATATAGCCTTTATAAGACTCTGCCATGCATAGCACTGGGGCTTTTGGAGCATGCTCTGTTCCCTAAATAAAGCCCAGGTGAAGAAGAACTTCTTACATACATTAGTCTTGATGTTTCAGCCTCTAACTCCCATTCTCCTGCCACTATGGAAGTAGAAGGCTATTAGAGCAAGCATGGCCCTGTCTCCTGCAAGCTGGAACACAAGCAACAGATGCTATGTGATTAAAAAAAAAAAAAGACTCTAGATGATGGTAGGTAGTACAAGGGAAAGAAACAGTTCTGAGAGAGGAGACAGCTACTGATAAAAGTCTTCTATTGTTTCTTGCCATCTTTCTAATGACACTTGGTAGATGAAGGGGATAGTGACAAGATACTAATTGTCACCAAGAAGATGAAATGCCCTGCACACAATTCCTTGGGCCTCAAGAACTCAAAGGCAACCACTCCCCGAAACCCCACTCCCTTAACACAAAAGGAACAGAGAGACCTCAGATCACACAGGGCTAAGCCCACAAAGTGACAAGTTCTGGCTGAGCTAAAATTTAAAATATGTTACTCTCCCATTTTCAGTCAACTCTTCCTACTTTTGTTTCATGCACTGGGGATTTGAAATTGTATCCTCATGCTTATACTAACTCACTGAGCCATCTCCCTAGCAACAACAACAACAACAACAAAGATGTCTTGAGAATCAGGATGCTGGTTCAAAGACTCTTTCTTGCCTATGTCACTTTGTAGCAACAACGCCAACTCAAGCATAGATGCAACCCTGGGTTGACAGCCCAGAATATTCTGCAGGTTCATATGGTGTTTGCCATGAGTTAAAGGAAGACATGAGCAACAAGCATTTCTTCACACAAGATAGGGCACTAACAATAGACTAAACAAGTTATTTCACTCAAGACTTCCTTGGTGAGCCAATGAGTTTATTGGAGTTAACTCTAGGAACATAGGGCAGGGGTTGCTAACAAGAGCATAAATGGAAACAGCTGCATCACAATAAAACTCCACCACATTGTGGATGGCAGCCTCATGGAAGTTTCATCATGGAGTCCTGACTTCAGTTAAACTTTCACCTCTTATATTTTCTAGTGACCACAAAGACCACACGTAGCTGGGGATAGGGATGTGTGGAGTGCCTCTGCTGTCATTCCTCCATCTTCTCTAGTAATAGTTGACACCAGCTCAATACCGTAATTCTGTCCATCTGTATCTTATCCTGTTGCCATGACGATGGACCAAGCATTCTTCAGGTCTTCCCAAGTTCAATTCCATTATGGCTGCTGATCAAGTCATGCTGGGAAGAAATACCTATTCCTCAACACAAGGCCTAGACAGAGCTACAGGTCCAGGATGGGGATGGGATCTAATTTGCAACAGACAGGCACTGGGTAATGATTCCCCCTGCAAATATAAAGCCTGTAAGAGTTCAGCTTTGCTTGATAAAAGGCTAATGGAAAAGCAGAATGAAAGTATGATAAGACAAGTCCTGCTGCCCATGGAGACTGTGACTGGGTAGGCGGCATTGTGAGGTGATGAAGTAAATTAAAAGAGCTGAGGGACAAAATGCAGTTAATACAAGAATGACAGTCAAGGGAAAAGGAATGTCCCCCACAATCCCCTTTAACATTACTATTGAACACACAGGAAACAGCAAGGCTGTGGAGACCACCATATCCACTTAGATAGTAACCAACGACAGGCAAGGATGAGGGCAAGAAGGTAGGAGCACTAATTATGTGCTAGGCACTGCTGCCAGACTCCAGAAGTGAAATAAACATGACCAAGCCCTCAAAAAGGAGATGAAAGCTATTGAGCAATAATGAAGACAATTCAGAAACACAAACTCTGATATGAAGAACCCAACAATCCAAAGCACTGGGTGGCTTTGGGCATGTTAATCTCTAAGAATTATAATCTCCTTCGTTGGTTTGTTCTTGCCATGGTAATTAAATAAGACAATGTATGTGAACGTCTTAACATGCCTGTGTCTCATCATAGACTTAGTCAACACTGGGAAGAATTAGGAGAGGTCGGGAGTTGTCCAGACCGTGGCTGACCTAGAGGCCCCATCCTAAGAAACCTCCTCATTTTTGTCTGTGGAAATGCAGCTTGCACAAGTATTAAGGGATCCAGCTACAGGCTCACATTTCCTGGCAGGTACCTCATCCTTCCCTTAACCTAGTGCAACACTAGGAAATGGGTGCACGCCCAGATCTGTGGACAGCGCTGGGGATTTCAGAGCTTGTCAAAGTAACCGAGTGAACTTTAATAAGGACAACTTCTGCTCCGAGCCACCCCCCACACCCAGGCGTACAAGGACTGTTAGCACACTGTACACTCACTTCCTGAAAGTGTTCCGACTCGAAAAATTAGCTTACGGGAACAAGGTATTTAAAAGCACATTGAAAGCAAATGCTGAAGGGCCTTTAAGATCCAGTAAGGGTTTTCCAACATACCTTATTTGGTAAATGGAAAATTGTCAACACTTCTCAGTGTCTCATGGGAAACCCTTCCACTGAATATGACGCCGGTCACTTCGTGTTAAATAAATGAAATAAGCTCTATACTTCCGTAAGTGTACATTATATCTAAACACATGTGGCTTCCTTGACCTGGCTAGCTTTAGCCTCTCTTCAAATACAAATCACAGAAAGTGTAATGTGGCTACAATGTGTCAATCATAGCGCATTGCCTCTGAGGGTCCAGCCAGCTTCTAGAATCCGCACCAGAGACGTAGCACAAGTATTTCCACAAAAGAAATTTAGCATTAACAATCAAAGTAGATAACAAATTATTGTGGGGAAAATAGGCCAAAGCCTGAAGTACTAACCATTACTGAATAAATGCAGAACCTACTACAAGGTTTGACACGATGGGTACGTCTCTTGGTAGATCTCAGTATTAGTTACTCTGGTCCCTGCTGTGAGAACAGCGGTTAAATAGAGGAAGGGAAGGGTCTATTCTGGTTCACTGTTTGAGGGTGCAGTTTCCTGAGGTAAGAAAGGCATGGTAGAAGTTGACTGTAACTGTGGCAAAAGGCACATGAAGCGACTGCTCATGTTATAGCCACAGTCAGGTAGCAGAGAGTGATAGGGGTTGGTCTTCAACTGCCACCCTCCACTTTCTCTATGATTCTTTCTGGGACCCCTGCCTCTATGGGATGGTGCTTCTCCACTCCTGTGTTTACCCTCTATGCAGCAGCCCTCACAGACGAAACCAAGGGTGTGTGACCTAGGTGAGTCAAGTCTAGTCAGCTTGGCAAAAAGGAGACAACATCCATCGCAGGCCAGGCTATTCCTGTGTTAAGCAATTCTCTGTCCTTGTGCAAACTGATTGAAAACCATCAACCAAAAACAGCTTTATTTTCTTGTGGCTTCAGAGATTTCTCCCCACAGTGCCCCCATTCTGTTATCTTGAGTCTTGTAATAAGAGTGAACACCATGGCAACAGACGCATGGGATGCAGGAGACTGTTTACTTCAAGGCACCTGTGAAGAGAGGAGGTGAGGGGCTGGGACAAGGTAAGTCAGCAACCTATTCCCTTCAACCAGGCCCTCCTTACTAACAGACTAATCAGCTACGAGTGTACCCATGAATCTCTGTGAAGTTAGAGTCCTCATGCTCAAGCTCTGAACAGTGCTGCATTGAAAATCACATTTCAATACCTGTGTCTTGAGGGAACGTTTCATATCCTCAAATGACTAACACCCTGGTCACACATCCAAATGTCACAATTGCTGTGTTGTTTAGATTATGTGGATAGCTTTGCTAAACACTTGTCCTCATATGGCTGGATTCTCCAGGGAATAAAAAGCATTCCTTTGAAATCAGAAGTTTTTGGAGAAAATAGTTTTTTAAACCCAAAAGGATAGCCCCATTCAAACCTTTCTTTGTGGGAAGCTGTCCCTACAAATAGCTTCACACTGTGGCGCCTTTCTTGGGGACCAGGAACTCTGACAACCTCTTCTTTGTTATACAGATGTGGAAATTTTTTTTCCTGAAATTCCCTTTGGATTCAAAGTTCTGTACAATAACTGACTATAAAGTAAACCATTGAGTCCATGGGAAAGGATTGCATAGAGTAGGCTGTGTCCAGATATGTGCAGAGTAGTCTCTGTGTCAGGATGTGTGCAGAGTAGTCTCTGTGTTGGGATGTGTGCAGAGCAGTCTTTGTGTCTGGATGTGTGTAGAGCATGTTCGGCATCTGGATATTTGCACATGATGCTCTGTGTTGGGATGTGTGCAGACGAGACTTGGTGTTAGGATAGGCTCACTGTGTGGAGAGAAGAGGAACATGGCTTTCTTATTGCTTGGAAAGGCAAGAAACAATGTCTACCTATCCTCTCCTTTCTTCTATTTAGTGAACAATTAAAATCATTCACTGACTAATTTCCTGAGGTTGACTATTTATGGACATTTATTAATGGGTAATTTATCTGGTTAATAGAATATTCTGTAAACTGAGTACCATGTTTGGCCAATAAATGAAAGAATCAGTACAGCCAGAAAGCGCAAACTGCATGAAGTCACAGACTTCCTCTAAACTCTCCAGAAGAAAGAGCCAATTCTTTTTATTTTCTTTGACAACATAAAAGAATGAAAGAAAAAGAGAGAAGGGCACCCAAAAAACAATTGTATTAAAAATTCTTCCCTCCAACAAATCTATCTGAGGCACACAAGTTAGGTAGCTTGAAAGGCTGTTTGATTTTGTTCATATTTATATCATTAATAATAAATGTGGCTATGAAAATCAGGTGGGCTTTTCCTTTCTCAGAACTCTGGTTACTTGGGGGCTCTGCACAGAACACAAGAAGATATTTGGCTTTCCCTCTAGTTGAATGGCAGCTGAGCTTTCAGCCACGTTTTGTGAAGGGAGCATTTGCACAAAGGGATTACCAGGTCAAGCTGACACTTGGCCCTAGTTGAACAGCTCAGCACACTGCAGTGGGAGATTTGAAAATCTCCATATTTTCTTCAGAAAAGGTCCCATGGATATAAACTCCCTCAAAGCATGCTATGAGGGGCTGATTCTCAAAAGCTCTCTGGTTGTGAAGAGAATAGGATGAGTAACGGAGCCCCAAGCTTGTCTCTCTGTGTTCCATACATACGGTAAGATCTCAGAGAAACTCTGGTGTAGACAAATCGACTCCGGTTCTGAAGATCTGCTTTTATTCTTAGTCCAGCTTTTCTGTCAAACTCCACCATTGGTGGAAATGAACTGCTGCTGGCCAGGGCTGAACATAAAATTCCATTATGGAAGTGGCAAAGAGTTGGTAAGTCAAGTCTGCGAGGCCTGTGGCAGTAACTTACTTTGTCTGTGGTTTCTACTTTGTCAGACTCTGTGGAGCCATGAATCTATCTTGTCCTTAAAAAACTGAAAGAGGGGGCTTTTAAAATAAATGTAATGCTAAATTTATGTGCCCCGGGAGCCGCGTATCAAGGCCCCAGGCTGATTAGACACAGATGTGCCTAACAATGTCCATGTTATGGACCAGCTGCAGGTGTGGGAATAGATCCTTCTCCGGGACCCTCAGCAATCAGCACAGCGGTTTCCCCTGGCCCTCAGTTTGGAGTTTTCAATTAACACTACAATGGTATTGTTGTTCTCCTGTATTAGATCATATGTCATGTAAATGAACTTGAGTATACAGTTAAACCTGACAAGGTGATTTAGGCCAAGGATACATGTGTTCAGTATTATAACTTGATTGAGGTTAAATAATAATAATAAAAAAAGCCCTGACATGCTTTAACATTTTTACTATTTGGCTTATCAGTGGATTTTCACATTATGCTTTCATAAAACAAAATGTCATTTATAGTAGGGCGAGACACTTATGAAAATCGAGACACACGCCGACTCATAAATGACTGATATGATTAATCCCAGATTGGACGCTGTGATATGGGCAGCCCAGCACCTGGAAGCTCTCTCTGTTGCTTCTTTTTTTTAATTTTGTTTTTAACTTGCTTCCTTCTATTTTGCAAATTTCCTGATCTTTCATCTTCTCCCGTCACATACGGAAGCTGTATCCACATAATCGCCCCCATTGGTAAGCACAGCGGCCGTATCTGGGATCACTCTAAAATATCACTGGCTTTCAAACCATGAATCTAGGCCCTCAGTAGCTAGGACCACCTTCCACTGTCCTCGGGGTGTCGTGATGTGTGGGAGAGTAGCCGGCTTACTAAAACATCACCTGACAGCTGCCATCTCTCTGAATTAGACTCCGAGCTTATCAGGACAGGACACTTATCCATAGCGTATAAGTGCCACAGGCAGTGACTGTCCCATGAATAAAGACCAATAAAAACACGTTGTGCCTCACCCCCAGAACACTCGCAACCCTCATTAATGCTGGTGGACCGCGCAGAACTTGCCACGTTAGTTACACCTCTGTTTGTTGCCTCCATCTCTCAGAGAGCAGACCACACTGTTAAGTCAGTTCAGCAAAATGTACTCTAGGATGCTGGCGTCTAGGGAGAGCTTTATATCCGGTGAGCGTGTGCATTGCCAACACAAGGGAAGACAGGGCCTGTTTGTCCTGAGAGCATTAATGAGCTGCATTGCACGGATTAACAACCTTCACACCGACTGCGGCGATGGCTCACAGGAACTTGTGTGGATGAAGGAGAGAAATCATGGGGAAGATGAAGTCAGTCCTGAGATTTCCACCTGAGCCTCTGTAAAAACTCAGGCCCAGCAAATGGCCTGAGAGCTCTGGCAGATGGGCGTGTGGTGGTGAGTGTTTGAACATATGAAAATTTCATCGTAGCTACAAACGTCGATGCCGGGTATAATTACAACACTATGATGAACGACTAGGGAGGCCCAATGGAACCTTCTGTAAAACAACCACAAAGGGAGGCGGAGCAAACGAGCTCCTGAGCTCCCAGGAATAAGCATAGGCAGATCCGTGCCGCAATGAGGCCACAGGTTTTGTGTTTTCTGATGCCAAGGCAGCCATGCTGAGCCTCTCTGGGGCACCAACCAGACCCTGTAAGGCCAGCTGGGGGCAAGCACACAGTCAGTTCTTTTCCCAAAAGATAATGGTGCCCAAATCTGAGTTCCAGAAACAGATTCACAAGTCCATGGAATACATCAGAGGAAATGCACCACGATCGCTCTTCGTGTAAAGAAGCCCCCGGCCAAACCTGGCAAGTTAGCTTGGTCCTGAGAACTCACACCATGGAGGGAAAGAACAAAGACCCTAAGAAGATGTCTTGTAACCCTCACACAAGTGCGGTGGCAGGTACATGCACACGCGCACGCACACACACACACTTTAAAAAAATAATAATGATACTGTTTTTACAAGAGAAAAGAAAGTGCAACATTCGCAAAATCATAGAGCAAATTAAATACCTATCGGCATAGCTTCAAAACTGCCTCGTATATTCTTAATGCGGAGGAAGCGGCAAGCTACAGCGCTTAACTGTGAGAAATAAAAACATGGAGGTCACTGTCGCCACAAAGAAAATGAGTGAAAATACAGGTCCCACAAACTGAGGACATAAAACAACCACCACAAAATACGTGTCTTCTCCCTTACTTTTACAGGATGCTCTGAGCGTGTTAACATTAATTTTTAAACCTAATTTTTATTTGGATATACCCATGCAGCTCTTCCTAGGATCATATCACATGCTTATGGCCTATGGAACAGGATGTAACTTTCTCCCCCCCCCCCTACAAGGACAAAATGCAGCCCTTTTTTTTTTTGCCAAGTATGTAGCAGCATTATGAATACAATTATTCCACACTATATGACCACCCAACCCCACGTTACTGTAAGGTACTCTCCTCCAACCAAAGGTGTCTAAGAACTTGAAGAAAATGAAAAGTAATGATGATATCCATGTGAATTACCATTCTAAACTCAATCCACTTGTCATTTACCTTCCCAGTCAGTTTCTATAATCTGGTTGCTGTATGAACAGTGGAAGTGTAACAACAAAATTGCATTTGTAATTTTTGAGACAGAATCTTCCCATGTATCCCCGGCTAGCCTGCAACTTACTGTTCAGACCATGTCAGCCTCAATTCACAGAGATCCACTGGCTTCTATCTCCCAAGGGCTAGGATTAAAAGCATGTGCCACCACGCCTGATGCAATTTTTGTGTTATAAGAAATCAAAGGGCAAGTTGGCTATGACTAGTGGTACCTCCGTATTTGAACAACAGATGTCAGAAGTTGGTCCCAGGACCTTCATAGATACCCACACCTACAGATACCCAAATCTGTTATTTAACAAAATGGATATTCTTCTGTGTTCTCTGAATGGCATCTGGGTTTCATACCTAACATAGAGTCAATTCGATGTGGGTAGTTTATAGAAAATGATGCTGTTTTACACTCAGAACCCACACATTTTTGATCCACAGCCTTTTGAATCTGAAGATACACCACCTTTGGATGGAAGTTCCTGACAGCACTTGCAAGGCAAAAGGTAGAGGTGTTTGCCTCTGTTCCCCACTAAGGAACATCACGTACAGAAGACATATCCTTAGAGTCACAATTTAGTTACATTGCATACAAACCATCCCAACATTGCACCCATGAAAGAGGCTCTATCCATTCTGTGTCCCTGATACTACAACTAGGGACTAACTAGAAGTGTCACTTAATTATTGCCATGTGGATCTTTACCTAAGAAACACTCTCAATCTGTATTTAATTCTTCAGGAAGTCTTCTAAGCAGCAAATGGATCTATCCAAGTAAGGCATTATGTGTCCTGTGGAGCAGGACAGAAATGAGAACTAACTTTGTCTGTTCTCAGAGCTCAGATAAGATCTATGTCTACATGGATGAGTGACAGAAAGACTTACAGGACTTTGGGGGGGGTCCATAAGGCAGCATCTCCTCCTTGGGCTGTTTCCACAATAGCAATCTCTACCAATGCCACACCCAGTGACTACACAGCATTCCTCAGGGTTCAAGCACTCTACCTGGAGGTGGGAATCTTCCATCAGTCCAACCAATGATTCCGATGAGGAGCTCAGGCTGCCCAGTCAGTGGTTAGAAGAGGACTCTTGCCTATAACCACAAACCAAATACTGGTTTCAGAAAAAGCAAGTTATTGTTTGGGCTAATTATTACCACAAATAAAACATTGGATCCCGTGACAGAATTCAAATGCAAATATCTTTGCCTTAATTTGCATGTAAAGGCAGTTACTTTGTAATCTAAAACATCAAGATGCATAAACAAGCAAACACATTTCACTAGAGGGATTTTCAGGGGTTATTTGATCTTCTCTGGGATAGAAAGAGAAAGGTGGGGACATGTATACTTTGTATCCTACATAAAGGAGAGTCAGATCACTCCACACTAGCCACATCTTTGCCCGGACGAAAATTTTACTACATGGGTAGGGTTTAGGGCCCTGAATATTGTGTTAGTTAGGCTTCTGTTGCTATAGAAAACTCCAGGACCAAAAGCAACCTGGGGAGGAAAAGGTTGATTTTGTTTACAATTCCACATCACTGTTTATTACAGAGGAGTCAATGCTTGGAGGCAGGAGCTAATACACAGGCCATGGAGGGATGCTGCTTACGGCCTGCTCCCCACAGCTTTCTCAGCCTGCCCAGAAGTGATACCATCTGCAATGGATTGGGCCCTTCTACGTCAATCATCCATCAAAAAGAACAATAGGCTTGCCCACAGGCATTTTCTCAGTGGAAGTTCCAACTTCCCAAAAGACTTGAGCTTGTGACAATTGACAAAAAGCTAACCAATACAGACACTATGAAGAAATTTCCTGGAGAGCCTCTAAGAAACAAGAGGTTTATTATCACAATTAAACATTGATCGAGTCTCCTACTTTTTAACAAGAATGTCACATCTCACATAAATGCTTAGGAATCTTCTCAACTCTACCACCCCTTGTAGACCTTGGAAGCTGAAGGAAGAGCCACCACAGCCAAAGGGTCTGCTGCTCTTCTGCAGTGGCAAATACATGATCAGTGCCAGGTAGACCACCCACCAACTGGTGGCCCATAGATCTTTGGAGATGCAAAAACGGACCCAGGGCAAAAGAAAAATAGAGAGTGTATAGCAATTAGAAATAAGCAAATTAAAGTCAAGAAGCATTGGCTTCTTCGGGATGACACAGAACTCTCTACACCCACAGCGGGAGGGGGCAGTGGGGGTGGCTCTCTACTCTTGGATATTGGAGGTCACGGAAGTGCAACATGGTTCTCACACACTGGTGGTAAGTCAACACTGAGGATGTTAAGATGTTAACTGAAGGACTGAGAAGATGTTTCCAGTTAAGGGCACCTGCTGGGTTTACAGAGGACTGGAATTCAATTCCCAGTGCCTATATCAGGTGGCGAACAACCTGTGAACCCAGCTCCAGGGAACCGAGTTCTTCTTCTGGCCTCCACAGGTACACATACACACGCATATATGTGCACACACAAAGCATTCACTGACATCAATAAAAATTAAATTTTTTAAAATGTTGTATAAACCTCTGAGTCTCTGATACTCTCTATGTCTCTCTCTCTCTCTCCTCTCTCTCTCTCTCTCTCTCTCTCTCTCTCTCTCTCTCTCTCTCTGTGTGTGTGTGTGTGTGTGTGTGTGTGTGTGTGTGTGTGTGTGCTCCCACACAAACACGTGCACTATGTCAAAATACAAAGGATTACATGTCTGGGAGAAGATACGAGATGATGTTACTTTGGGAAATGAGATTAAACAAATGGGCTTTATGAGTAAAACGTGTTTGCTTAAGACAATGCCAGTGCTAGTTGGACTTGTAATAATTATGTTTATACATTCTAAAATCATGATTACAAGAGTTAGTTGTGGCCAACTGTGTACGTAAGACACAGTAAAATGAGACCCAACACGAGGAAGTATAACAGCTATCTTTGAGTCTCAAAACTTGCTTTAACTAGGGCACTAGGCGAATGAAATTGTTGAGCCACAAAATAAGAGAGCATGTATCTCATAAAATGAGAAAATATGCAAGATTTTCCCTTGTATTAGCTTCCATTCTCCTCTATGTGCAAGAAAAAATTTCTGATAATCATTCAGATTCAGTATTATAAGTGGTTTGGATTAAACCAAAGCCACAGTTTGCAAAAGCAATTCCCACCAGAAGTTGTCTTTAATATCCTTTGTGTTGACTTCTTCTTCTGGCCTAGTTGCCCTGTCTTCTTCTGTCTCATGCCTTTAAGCTCTTGTTTGCATCCTTTGATGCCTCTTTTCCAGGTACACACCCCTTCATAGGCAATCTGGCTCATTCAGTATCTAAATGCTAGACAGAAACACATCAATGCTGAAGCCTGTAGTTCTCACCCAAAATGCTCTCCTGAAGTCAGGAAGCAACCATGCCTGTCACATGACCCTCTCACCTCTGCCTTCCTGCTTCAAATGATCTATTAGCATGTCTAACAGCTGTGAGGTGAGCATGTGCTCAGGAGAGTTGAATTACCCTTTTCAGTCTATTCCATGAATACCATATATCCTGGTCAAAGGCCCTCAGTGTGTTATGTCATCCTTTTGCTGTGTGTGACCCTTTATATATGAGGCTGTCATTACAGCCTCAGAAAAACAAAGCCCTTCCTTTGTAACCGCCATAGTCCTGTTTCCCGATTCACTGCAACAAACACTGTAGCTTTCATCCCTTAACCTTTTTGTTCTCAGTGCCATCAGATACTGAAGCTCTGCTAACCACACCTTCCAAGGCTCCCACATTCTTTTTTCTCCATTGTTTAAATTAGAAACAAGATTGTTTTACATGTCAATCCCAGTTCCCTCTCCCTCCCCTTCTCCCCTGTCCCCCACTAACACCCTACCTATCTGCTCCCCAGGGAGAGTGAGGTCTTCCATGGGGCGTCTTCAGAGTTTGCCATATCCTTTGGGATAGGGCCTAGGCCCTCCCCCATGTGTCTAGGCTGAGGGAGTATCCCTCTATGTGAAATGGGCTCCCAAAGTCCATTCCTATGCTAGGGATAAGTACTGATCTACTACAAGAGGCCCCATAGATTTCTGAGGCCTCCACACTGACACCCACATTCATGGGGTCTGGATCAGTTCCATGCTGATTTCCCAGTCATCAGTCTGGGGGCCAAGAGCTGCCCCTTGTTCAGGTCAGCTGTTTCTGAGGGTTTCACCAGCCTGGTCTTGACCCCTTTGCTCATCACTCCTCCTTCTCTGCAACTGAACTGGATTCCAGTTCAGTTCAGTGTTTAGCTGTGGGTATCTGCTTCTACTTCCATCAGCTGCTGTATGAAGGCTCTAGGATGGCATATAAGGTATTCATCAATCTCATTATCAGGGGAGGGCATTTAAGGTAGCCTCTCCACTGTCACTTAGATGGTTAGTTGGTGTCATCCTTGTAGATCTCTGGAGATTTCCCTAGTGCCTGATTTCTCTTTAAACCTATACTGGCTCCCTCTCTGATGGTATCTCTTATCTTGCTCTCCTCTATTCTTCCCCCTACACAACCTTCCTGCTCCCTTATGTCCTCCTCACCCCTCCTCTTCTTCCCTTCTCATTTTCCTAGCTCCCTCTCCCCTTCCCCATGCTCCCAATTTGTTCAGGAGATCTTGTCCCTTTCCCCTTTGAAAGGGGACCATGTATGTCTCTCTTAGAGTCCTCCTTGTTTCCTGGCTTTTCTAGTAGTATGGATTGTAGGGCTGGTAATCCTTTGCTCTGTGTGTAAAATCCATATATGAGTGAGTACATACCATGTTTGTCTTTTGTGAGTGGGTTACCTTGCTCAGGATGGTTTCTTCTAGTTCCACCCATTTGCCTGCGAATTTCAAGATTCCATTGTTTTGTTTTGTTTGTTTTTTCTGCTGAGTAGTACTCCATTGTGTAATTGTACCACATTTTCTGTATCCACTCTTCAGTTGAGGGGCATCTAGGATGCTTCCAGGTTCTGGCTATTACAAATAATGCTTCTGTGAACATAGTTGAACAGATGTCCTTGTTGTAGGAATGTGCTTCTTTTGGGTATATGCCTAAGAGTGGAATTGCTGGATTTTGTGGTAGACTGATTCCCATTTTCCTGAGGAATAATCATACTGATTTCCAAAGTGGCTGTACTGAGTTTGCACTCCCACCAATAATAGAGGAGTGTTCCCCTTTCTCCACATCCTCTCCAGCATAAGTTATCACTGGTGTTTTTGATTTTAGCCATTCTTACAGGAGAAAGATAGTATCTCAGAGTTGTTTTGATTTGCATTTCTCTGATGACTAATGATATTGAACACTTATGTGTCTTTCAGCCATTTTAGATTCCTCTATTAAGAATTGTCTATTTAGTTCTGTACCCCACTTTTAAATTGGATTATTTGTTGTTTTTTAGTTCTTTGTAAATTTTGGAGATCAGCCCTCTGTTGGATATGGGGTTGGTGAATATCTTTTCCCAGTCTGTGGGCTGCCGTTTTGTCTTGCTGACTGTGTCCTTTGCCTTACAGAAGCTTCTCAGTTTCAGGAGGTCCCATTTATTAGTTGTTGATTTCAGTGTCTGTGCTACTGGTGTAATGTTCAGGAAGCTGTCTCCTGTACCAATTAATTCAAGGGTACTTCCCACTTTCTCTTCTAAGAGGTTCAGTGTGGCTGGATTTATGTTGAGGTCATTCATCCATTTGGACTTAAGTTTTGTGTATGGTGATAGATATGGATCTATCTGCAGTCTCCTACATGCCAGCATCCAGTTATGCCAGCACCATTTGTTGAAGATGCTTTCTTTATTCCATTGTATATCTTTAGCTTCTTTGTCAATAATCAGGTGTTCGTAAATATGTAGGTTAATGTCAGGGTTTTCAATTTGATTCCATTGGTCGACCTGTCTATTTTTGTGCCAATACCAAGCTGTTTTCAGGACTATAGCTCCTATAATAGAGCTTGAAGTCAGGGATGGTGATGCCTCCAGAAGTTCCTCTATTGTACAGGGTTGTTTTGGCTATCCTGGGTCTTTTGTTTCTCCATATAAAGTTGAGAATTGTTCTTTCAAAGTCTGTGAAGAATGGTGTCGGTATTTTGATGAGGATTGCATTGTATCGATAGATTGCTTTTGGCAAGCTTGCCATTTTTACTATATTGATCCTGCCTATCCAAGAGCATGGGAAATCTTTCCATTTTCTGGTATCTGCTTTCTTTCTTTAAAGACTCAAAGTTCTTGCTATACAGGTCTTTCACTTGTTTGGTTAGTGTTACCCCAAGATATTTTATGTTGTTTGTGGCTATTGTAAAGGGTGATGTTTCTCTGATTTCTTTCTCAGCCCTCTTATCGTCTGTATATAGTAGGGCTACTGATTCTTTTGAGTTAATCTTGTATTAACATTCTTAGGACCAGCCAGCATCCCTCCTCCCTCCGCTGGTTTTCCCCATCATTCTGTATTTCTGCCAAAGAAAACTGCTGGCTTTTCCCTTAGCCTGTGTCATGTACTCCATGCCTTCACATCTTTCATCTCCAGCTACCCCCGCCAGAAATCTGTCAGGTTCTGCAGGGTCACAAGGGGTGGTAAGATTTCTAGGCTTCACCTTCTTCCCCCACCTGGTGGCAGTGCTGTGGTGCAAGTGGGGGGCAAGAGCCAAGACAGTGCAGAGGAAGACCTCTGTGCCAAATCACAGCCACCTATTGCTTCCTCAAGCAACGCCTGGAAGCCTTGGCCACCGTGATGACTGTGAGTCAACGAGGTTCCCTGAAAGTCACGGGTGTTTCTGAGGATGATCCAGTGGAGCCGAGAGGAAGACACAAAACTGGAAAGAAAAAGCTGCCATTTCTTTCTTCTTGCCTCTGGAAGCCAAGTTAAAAGTGGGAGCCATCTGGATGATTCGGAAGACACTGTACACTCTCCCCCAGGCACGTTTCTACGCATACCTGGCTTATCCATCGCTCCCTGCTGCAGCTCTGCTCACAGAAGCTTTCCTTCCCCTTATCACACCTGCCTCTCCAAGTTCAAGACCTCACAGCAGCAATGTCCTTAATGGCTGGAAAGCAGCTCAGGATGGAAGGCTGACCGAAAAATGCCCTTCTGACTTCCCAGATGCCTAGCCACCACGACTTTGACACTAGTGTTTTAGTTTGTCCTGGGTCAGCAAGTTCTCTCAGCAAATGGGCATAGCTATTGTCTACTTCCATGGAACAGAGAGTAGTAACCACCACCACCACTCAGGGGTACAAAATGATGACCTTCAACTTAGCCCCTGAGTCAGGCTTGCTGATGGTGCCTGTATTTTTCACAAGCCTGAGCCTGAGCGTGGGCAGCTAGATGGAGTCATCTGCACTCTGCACAGATCCCACCTTCCAGAAGACCAGCTCAGCTATGTTGTCATGGCGGTAGTGCCTTTTGAGGAAGAACCCACACACCAGAGCACTTATAGCCTGAGTTCTGAAATAAAATGTCATTGACTGTCAAGATCAACAAGGGTAGAGTAGCATCAAAGGCTGGAGACAAGACTGGTCCCTCTTAAGGAGGGTTGAACACTGCAAAGAGTAGCGATGGGTAACAGATGTGTGCGTCTGCTGAGAAATGCTAGACTGAATCCACCCATGGGTCCTCACTCATATGGACCTGTGTCTGCTAAATGGAGCCTCAGTATCAAAACCCCAGGAGCAACTGGGCTGTGTACACCAGACATAAATCCATGGATCCACAACTCCGTCACAGGCAGAGAAGGCTGAGATGGGAAGTGAACATAGATGTCAAGACATGAGTTAAAGGAAGGAGCCACAAACATGAGACCAGACAGAACAAAATGATGACCCAGATGAGAGTCCTCATCTGCAATCCAAATGCTCTATCCAAACAGCTGCAATCAACGACATCAGCAGTAAAGCCTCCAATAAAAAGGGGGTGGTCTAAGAAAGGACCTCAGAGGTAGTGAGGCAGGCTGAAACTATTTGTTCATATATGAATGACTGGATCACAGTTAATTGAGAATTAGACGTACATATTGACGAACTGAGCAGGGTATGCACTGTCATGAAGTGATGGGTGCAGAAGATTCACAGGTTCGTTTGTTGGATGCCAGTCTGTAGTGGGCATTCACTCCACCCATGACCTAGCGCTATCTGGCCTAAGAGAGGCTGTGTTTCTCACCTGCCTACCTGACCTCTTAAAAAGAAGGAGGGGGGGCATGCTGTCTTGGGTGATGGAGCCCAGGTCAGGTGGCACGAATAGGGTGTCATCAGTCCCCAGTTTTCCAAGGACTCTACAAGTGGATTTACCATATCCTGTATTCGTGAGTATATTTTCCCCCTTTTCATATCTTACTAAACCTTGATTACGCCTTAAACAGATGCAGGCAGATTTCTCACTACAGCAGTCCTTGCAGCTCAGCAGCTAGAAAAGGCGTGTAGGGAGACACTCTAGCCCCGCCCCAGTTAACCCAGACAGGTGTGACGGAACACGCCCATGAGGGCACGGTGAGGGGAAATCTAAGGCTTCTTAAGGGACCGTGGACACGTGGACCCTCTCTTCTTCTGGCCCTTCTGCCGGCTCCATCCTCCTCGCTTTGGCCTGCGCTTGGCTGGTGTATCCAAATAAAGAAACCTTGCCCAATTGCCTGCTGAGTGATCACTTAACACAGGTGTCTGTGTTCTGATGCTCTAAAGACTCAACAGGTTTACTCACTGACGGATGGGATGAATGAATGCCTCCAGTAAGCGTCTGTCTTAAAGCCAGACCACTCCATCCCTGGTGCTGGTTGGAAGGCAATGGAGAAGTCTGCTCCACAAGGACAATTAATAGCATAGAGCATTTGGATGGCAAACTCATGAGACTCGAGTTTTTTATAACCACTGACTTTATCAGCCTCACCTTCAATCTCTGGGATTTCATGTAACAGTCACTTAATAGTGTTTAAGTATTAAATTTCTCCATCAAATGGCCAGGAACAATGTCAATTAATGTAAAAGAATTGTACAGTCAAACCTGTACATTCACAGGGGCTCCATGGACATGACAAAGGGTAAATACGTCTGCTCAAGGCACCCTTATGCAAAGGCCAGGAAGGCTGCATCTGTGGTCCTGAGAGGGTGACCAGCAAGCCACCCCTGATTAGCACTAGTGCAAGGTCCACACCGATCTCCTTGGCATCAGATGCAGGATGTGTGATGCTTCTTGTCTGATTTCTCTGACTTTCTGTGCAACCAGAGATAAGGAGACTTCACCCTGATGCTTTCCAGGGTTGTGGGAGTTCTGTGGGTTTGTGTTGTGTCTTTTTCAGTGACAAATAACAGAATCAAGGGACTGGCGGGATGGCTCAGTGGTTAAGGGCACTGGCTGCTCTTGCAGGAGCCCGGGATTCGGTTCCCAGCACCCACATTGGCAGCCCCTAACTGTCTGTAATTCCAGTTCCAGGGCCCCTATGCCATCTTCTGGCTTCTGCAGGCAGGGCACACATATGACACAGACAAGCAGGCAAAGGCTCCCACATGGAAATCAATAAATATTTTAAAGAAAAGCAGTCAAGGTTTTAAAAGGGTAGATTTCAAATACAATGGCAGTATTTCTAAACAGATGACCCTGGTGCTGATCCAAGCACCTGTCACTTTGTCTCCTGTTTTCTGCCACCTCCAGAATCATTCATTGTGTTGGAGCAGGCTGGTTCCCTGGCACTGTGACAAGGAGAAAGGGGAACAGCAAACAGCCTGGAGTATTAAAAACATCTCTCTTCTCTCTCTCTAGAGGACCACTAGAAGGTAAGCCAATCCCAACAGAGGTCACTGCTGTTTATCACCTGGTATGAAAATGTCTAAAGCGCTAAGCTCCCACAAGGGGATGCTCTATTCTGCAGGGACTCTCAATAGGGAACTCCAGCTGGCTCTCCCAGCCGTTTCTCTTGGGTGTCACAGACCTGCACTTGATGCTGTTTTGTTATTGATCTGTTGCTTGGTGTTTATTCTTCTACTTTAGCTTGGTACATACTTAATAAACTCTCTTGACATTGAAAGTACAGCAATCTATCACAGATATTTCTCTATACAGTACCATATGCAGCACCTTCAACAAGTCTCTAGAAGGTTTGATGTATAGAAGCATAATATTGGCTTTATAGTCATTACCTAGTATCAAAATAATAAGTTACTATGAGTTTAGGTACCCATTTTTCATTAGTTGAAGAAATCGTTAGTGTGCACTCTTTCCTGTAGCAAGAGAGGGTATGAGCCTGGGTGGTTATATCTTACAATCTCACACATAAGACATTCAGTAGCTCTTTATAACAATCTCACATTGCTAAATGACATTCTTGTAGATGTTACAAAAAAGTCTTTTTCCCATTCTCTTTGTACTTCGATATTATTCAGCAGAGATCAAAAGCTTGAGTAGACTCCACTGCTAACATGTTTTCATAAGTGAAGTTCTATCAGAATGCTTTGCCTTTTCAAGACTGGACTGAAAATCTGTTGAAAATCTCATTCTTCCCATATTTGGTTAATTGTTCCCAGCTCACAACCCAAAGCATAAAAATCACACTAAATGGTAGAAAGTTAACACGAGTATAGTTATATATCTATGTGGGTGTTTCTCAAACTTTTGATTCATGTTAGGAAATCTGAAAATTGTTTCATCAGATTTTCACAAAAAGCAAATAATTCTGCCAAAATCACAGCATTATGATATAAATACGGATATTGACAACTTGAGGGAGACTGTCCGAGCATCAATCTAATTAATGACTTCTCTTCCTGACATGGTGATCATTTACAGTTAGGTGCTCTAAGACGAGACCACTGGGAGGGTTGGACAGCAGAGAAAGCTAACAGTCAGACAATCAAACGGAGTGTGAATTTATAGAGATACCCGATCAAGCTTAACTGCACCTAGCCCCCAACATGTGAAATATTCTGAGCCACAGAGACTGGTCTAATTATAGAACTGACTTTGAACCTAACCAGACAGTGACAGAGATGGTGACAGAAAGATGAGAGAGTGCTGAGGAGTGGGAGAGAAACATATGGGCACGTTAGATCCACAGATAAGAAAATGATGGTCCATTCCTATAGTCCTAACACTTGGGAAGCTGAAGCAGAGGAACTGTGATGAGTTCAAGGCCAGCTTGCCTACATAAAGGAGTTTCAGGACTGTCTCAATAAAGATTAATTAGTTAATTAATTAATAACAAATATAGGAAGCCACAAAGCTGAACAAGCAGACATTTGCCCCCAAATTAATAGCAGAAATAGCAGTGCTGATTTCCTATTTTAACGGTGTATTAGTTAAGAATTCTCCAGAAAAAAATGGTAATAGCAGATACAGATATGACTACACAAGAAGGCATTTATTTTAAGAACTAGTTCATGGGATTATTGAGGTACTGGAGTCCCATGAGATGTTGTCTCTACACTGGAGAACTAAGGAACCCAGAGTCACAGCTCAGGGTCTAGAGGCCTGAGAACTAGGGGAGCTAGTGGGGAGGCAATACAGCCTGTGGGACCTCTGTTGTAACTTTCAGAGTCTAAAGCCTGAGAACCTGGAGTTCTCGTGCCTGGGGACAAGAGAACAACAATGCCTCAGTTCAACAGACATTAGAAGGCAAATATGCCTCACTCCTCTTGTCCTGTCAGATGTTCAAGGGACTAGATGGTGGTGGCCAGATTGGCAATAGTGGATGTTCTAGTGATTCTATTGACTCCATTGATTACAGAATTAGCCTCCTGGAAACAGTGATCGTCCACCTATCTAAATATCCTTTAACCCAGCCACGCTGACTCATAAAATGAACCACCACACCAGCCACTCCTCCATGGAGGGCCACTTGTGTTATGTATTGATGATTCAGACCACGTTGAACATGCAGAGGGCGAATAAACTGTCAGAGCAAGAAGCTTCCGCACCTGTTAGACACTGTTTAGTTCACTACGTACTTATTAGAGCCTATCTTACATCTAATGCTGTGCTCAGTGTCCCAGACTCAAAAACAAATGCATTAGAATCCTTGACTTTAGCATTTATAGCCTCCAGGGACATATCTATTTGGGTAACGAAGGTTAGCAGAATACAGACAGTATCAGGATCACAGCAATAAACAGATAAGCAGTGGCCCATGCTGTCTAGGAGGAGTGAAAGGAGGAAGGGTCTCAAGCAAGGCTTTGAAGGATGAATGCAAAGGTCAAGTGTGAAATGTAAAGGGACTTACAGACGGATGAAGCACCGCGTGTAAACACACAGCAGACACAGGAAGCAAGCAGGGTGTCCGTTTTGACTCAGATACATAAGCACTGATGCAACTAGAGTCTCAAATTCTGTGCCTCAGAGTGTGTGTGTGTGTGTGTGTGTGTGTGTGTGTGTGTGTGTGTGTGTGTAAGAAGAGTGCTTCACTTGCCTTTCAAACGGAGAACCTGAGTTCATCCCTAGAAGTTACTAAGTAAAAACACCAAACATGGTGGTGTGTGATTGCCATCCCCATGCTGGGAAGGTGGAGACAGAAGGGTCCTTATGTCTCGTCTCACTGGTTGGCCAGCCACGCCTTCATATATATGTGCACACACATGCATGCACACATACACACACACACACACACACACACACACACACACACACACACACTTAAACACACAAGCAAAAACAAAACAAAAACTGCTTTAATCAAAAAAAGATACTGATCCTGAAGCCAATGGGGTCAGATTAACATTCTGGAAGTGAAGCCCAGGGGATTCTGGGTGGAAAATGTGTGACAGTGGGAACACAGAAACTGGAAAGCCCCGCCCACCCAGAACACATCTCCATCCCATTTCAGCGCGGTGATCACCGAGACTGAGAACCCTTGCTTTCCCCGAGGCAGGGAGGCATTACAAAGCAACTCCCAACCTTAGACGCCCCACACGCCTGTCAGAGAAGGAAAATGGTTGCTTTATGTCCAACTGACGGGCCAATCAGAGGCACCATGACACACAGTATTACCAACACTAAGTCAGCCATGAGTACTCACTAAATAAATGGAAAGTTAATAATTGTAATTGCCCTTACATCCATGCCCTTGTTTCATGGTATTTACAAATCATTCTCACTAATTTATCACTTTTAATAGGAAACAGTTAACTTAAAACACTGTAAAGTAATCAAAGTGAGTTTATTTAAATCTTTTTCTATAAATCAGACTTTTATTTGGTCGTGTTGCCCTTTACCCCAATTAATACAAATCAGTGGGCTTTTACAGTAATTGGGAGTTCTGCATACTTGCCATTTTCTCTGACCCTCTGAGAGCCTGAGGTGACACTTGGAACATCGCCAAGCAAGGGTACCTTTAGTTTCTCCTCTACTCTTCCTACATACAATAGAAGTTTACATTGTCAAGTTCAAAGCATCTCTGCAAACACCCCCTCTTGTCTTTGACATCTGCATTCAAAGTCTTGCCCTTTCCTAACACACACTTTACCTAACAAATCCTTAAAGAGAAATGGAGCAAATATTTTCTAGTCCGAGTCTTTATTCATTTCAAACACCAGCCTCTCATTCATCTTGTTCAACAGACTACAAAATCCCTGCCCAAACTACTACTTCTATTCTGCCTCTCTACCACACCCAGACCACCAGCTCTTACTGCTACTGGTGCACACTGATGTGAAGGGCCACTCTCAACATCTCCCATCTCTAAGTTTACCTGCTTAAACTTTTTCCACCCATCACTGCTTTCCTACTAAGAAAGTTTTATGTCACCCCCAAATACAAAGGTATACAAGCTAAGTATTCCATCAAACATTTACTGATAATAGAGCACAAATAAATGTATTTTAAAAGTAATTAACTGGTATGCATAATATATATGATTTATTGAACATGAAGGCAAATCTGCATGCTAATGGGATGGGTGTCCTTGTTGGCCTAAATTCTATATGATTCGAAGGTATAGCAATTGGGGCTGGACAGGTGGCTGAGTGGTTGGGAACACTGGCTGTTCTTCCAGGGGACCTGGGCTTGGTTCCCAGCACCCACATGGCTGCTCACAACCACCTGTAATTTCAGTTCCAGAAGATCCATACCTTCTTCTGGTCTCCAGAGGTCCTGGATGCACATGGTTGACAAGTATATTGACCGTCAAAACACTCACAAACATAAAATAAAAATTTTTAAAAATCTTCTAAAAATTGTTAAAGGTGTGGTAATTGGGTAATGACAGGGTGAGAAGTGACCATAGAAAAATATTAGAAGTCTTTGTTTTGTCTAATCAAGCCATGTGTTTTCTGTAAGAGCAGAACACCATGTGTAAGGCAGAACACTGAGACGCAGAACATAGCATTGAGTTTGAGCTGAGGGGTCCAGGGAGTGTTCATTGGTGGTGTGTGGTGTGATGGCAGGCACAGTTTGACATGTATTATGTGTTGAGAACCAAGGCTACAGGGAGCCCCATGACGCAACATGGGTGAGTTCTGCCAGAAACACCTCAGACTCATTACATGTTTGCTTTGGAATTGAATTTTGATCATTGCTCATTCAGAAAACTTTTTACTCTTGTCACATTTCACGACCTCCACACTGAGTCATAAAACCCCACGTGGGATCACAACCCACAATTTGCAAATCCATCTTGTATTTGATGGGCTTTTTTATTCTCTTAAACGTAAATTTGCCTAGGTGATTTCTCTCGGTGGCTCGAAAACCACTCAGAGGTTTGATATTCTTTAGGAGACCAAATACAAACTCTTCCTCGTGATCCAACGAGCCTTTCATCATATGGTCCCAAATCCCTTTTCAGACATGTTCACACCTCTGCTCTTCTGCATGTATTTACCCCTCTACCTGGAATTCTCTTCAACTCACAGACATCCCCCACCTTAAACATGGTGGATGGAGGTGTCTGCAGCCAGAAGCTTGGGCTTCAGTGTGCTGCAAACTACCTGTGAGGCCAACAGAGTTACACATGCCTCCCATCTCTGACTCTCCTTGCTTCTGACCTCAATGTCTTCTGTATACAGAAAGGTATTTTAAATGCCATTGTCGTAAGGCTTACATGATGGTATTGTTGAGGTCCCCAGTCCAGTCCTTACGGTGCAGTTGCCATCTGTAAATACTGGTCTAAGCGTCATTCATCCCTAACATTTCATTCCATTCAACCAAATCTCTTTACAAAATAATTGTCACAGTCACCTCCTCACGCTCAAAGGCTGTTGCGTATAAACTTCTGCAACTCTTCCTTATGGCAGGGTGCTTCTCTCTCTAATAAAAATCCAGTGAACCAAGTGTTTAGCATTGACTCCACACTCACTTTTTAAGGACTCTTTCACATAGCCACATATTATTTCACTTAAAGCTAGGAAGCTCCACCAGGAAGGAGTGACAGGTGCCCCTGTAAGAGTGAATAGGAAACTGAAACCAAAAAAGCTAAGCACCTTGCCCAGTGTCACTCTGGAACCAGGCTTTGAAACCAGGCAACTTTCCTTGAAATGCAGTCTATGCACCACTGTAGAGCCCCACTGGGACATGTGTCCCTTGAGCATGGAAACTCTCTCTCTCATCTTCCTTTCTCTCTCCCTCTGTGGCTTGCTCTCAGCCTCTTCTCTCTCTCTCTCTCTCTCTCTCTCTCTCTCTCTCTCTCTCTCTCTCTGCACCCCCTCTCTCTCGCTTTCTTTCATCTCCACGATATTGAAACAAATATACTTCCTGAAGATAAGATGGATTTACCCACAAGCCCCCAAAGACACTCTTGGAAGTCAAGGACTGAGCACCCACTGAACCTGAAGGCATACCGAAGATGGCAGTGTAGAAGTCGCCCATCTCCACCCCACACATCCCTCTCTTGCAATCTGTGTGCTCAATGCCACTGGTCCAAGGGAAGCACTGGTAAAGGACCCTCATTGGAGTAAATGTGGCCCAGCATTCCACCTGCTCTGCAGAAAGACACCTCTGCAGATTGAGAAATCACATCAAGAGGCATAGATGACATCCTGTGTGTATTCCAGCCTTATACATGTGAAATGCCTCCCACAGTATTTTAATTGCAATCGACATGCTAGTTCTTTTGCTGGTAGGCAACTTAGCAAGTTTTTAGAAATTCTGGAGGAAGCACACATCACAGTTTATATTCAAAGACATGGCAATAAAGAAGTAACCATTTAAAAAAAAAAAGTCTTTAGTGGGAAACAGTGTACTTGTGACTTTTGCAAGTGAGTACCACTGTGAACTTGCACATAGGTGGCATTAGAAAGAAAAGCCCCAGACATGCGTTCCTGCCTAGTTCAGCCACCTGTTCGCTTATGTATCTATAAAGTAGGTAAAAGTAAATTTGCTAAGAACGGCTTTGTACAGTTTAAATCACTCTGAACCTGAGCATTTTGGATAAAATGTATATCTGTTATTAACATCGCTCTGTAAATGTCTAATTCAAGGCACAATGGCTTCGTACTGCCTGCACTCTGCCTGGGTCTGAGGTCATATCCGCAGCCTGTGCATGTGCAGAGCATTTTATGAACTATATGATGTGGGCAGGTCATTAATAAAAACTGAAAAAGCAAAAGAGGCCCATAATTAGCTCCTAAGGTAACTTTGAATGTAACATTTTCACCTCAGACGCAACACCATTAAACCAAATGACGGTGGTGTGCTCTCTAATGCAGCCTGAGCAGCATCCCACTGTAGTTAAACCTTGGCAAATGGAAAGACACTCAAACTGCCGTGTGTTGTGATTCATGGAACCAAAGGGCAGAGACGAATCAATAGAGATAGTTAGTTATTGCATTAAAAAATGATAATGAACAACTACAACAATATCACCAAGGTTACCTTGAGAAGAGCCAAGGGGGTTTAAAACCATCATTGAAAACAGGGTCAATGGGTCAGGCTTGAGTTGAAAGCTCATTAATTCTTTTTAGCAGATTTTGGAAAAACTAAAATAAAGCCAATAGGTAATCACAGAGAGAAAATTATTTCTGAAGGTATAACGTAAGGGTCTTTTAATACTACAAGCAACCAGAGATGTGATGACTCCACTAAAGACATGCTAAGTAGGGCTCAGTCCAGCAGGTATAAGGGTAAATGCTGATGCTGTAGTTGGAATCCAAGTGTTACTGTTGGAGTATAAAATGCCTTCTGTAGGCTCATGCATTTTAATGCTTGTTTCCTAGCTGACGGTGTTGTCTTAAGAAGATTGTTTACGTCAAGATTTGCAGGAAGAAGTGGGTCAGCCTTGATTGTTTATAAATCCACCCTGCTTTCTATCCACTTTCTGCTTCCTGATCTGTGGAGATGGAGACATGAGAAATTGAGGGATCGCAGGGTACCTACCATGTAGCCATCTAATCCGTGCTCCCTCTACTATGAGTGACTGTATCCCTTCAAAACGTGAGCCCTTCCTCCCTTAGGTTGCTTTTCTTGATTTTTTGCCAGAGTAAAATCAGTATATACTTTTTCAAATGTTGGGGGGAAGTGTATTAGTGCAATGACACAGTAATAAAGATGTAAGTTAGCCCTACTCTTTTCATATTTTAACTGTACTTGATAACTTATCTTTGAACAAATATAATTTGTAGAGGAAATTATCATGTTTATTTCAACCCTCCAGCAGTTCTTTGGATAATATATTAGCATAAAGAATGCAAGTTATAAATAATAACCCTCATTCATTCAGACACAACATATTGATGTAACCATAAAATGCTGCTCTACACAAGAGGAAATACCCTTCATATATTTTCAATGATAAAAGTCTAGAATCACACAGATAAATGATGTCTTTAAGATTATTTCATAAAGTCATTTCTTTCCTAGTACTCTTCCCTCAACATATTAATGAAGAAGTAACATTTTGTTTGCTTTTTGCATTGACCATTACTAGCACTTTTAATGTATTATTTCAACATTGGCCAATTTTGTACAATGGTCAAACAGCATGTAAGGAGTCAAAAGAGTTTGATAAATGTTATGGTCTAGATGGCCATTCAAGCAATGACCACAGTAGATGTGGCTTCTCATTACCACCACCAAACCAGGCTTTCCTTTGCGTCCCCACATCAACAGAGACAGTCATTTCTGAATTACTGTCTTCAGCATATGCCAATCGAGAAGGGATGTCCTTTCACTGGAGTTTCTGTTTACATAGAAGAAGCAGGCTCTTTGTTGCAGCACAAAAAAGTAAGGGCGTATTCGTGTTGCTCTAATCAGGGCAACCTGGGTACACAGTTTGTTTAAGTTATTGAATTTCTTTCCTGGGGTGAATACTTTTAGAAAATGGACTCTTCAATTCCTATTGTGGAGGTTTACAAGCTGAAATTACTTGACAGCAGTGATTCTCAATTGTTGAGAATGCCATAGTCTCCCATGACTATCCAATCCAATCAGAGCTGCAGACTCATTATCCCTTTGACTATCCAATCAGAGCTGCAGACTCATTGTCCCTTTGACTATCCAATCAGAGCTGCAGACTCATTGTCCCTTTGACTATCCAATCAGAGCTGCAGACTCATTATCCCTTTGACTATCCAATCAGAGCTGCAGACTCATTGTCCCTTTGACTATCCAATCAGAGCTGCAGACTCATTGTCCCTTTGACTATCCAATCAGAGCTGCAGACTCATACACCCAAGCATGAAAATACAAAGGTTTGAATGCTGTTCCCATGGCTGAGGACAACTCCATGGAATCATGGTGGACTCTTGACCTAGGATGAGTTGGTATAATTTGAAAACTTTCTTTTCGAAGTCAAAACCTTGAAATTTGAAATATGTGCTTCCCCCCCCCCACTTTCCTTCCTTCCACTTGATTTGCTAACATACAAACGATCACGGTGAGCGTTTTGGTCGAGCCTCAATATATGAGAGCCAGTCCTAGAGGGGTAGACTTTATGCTTTCTCTTGCATTGTAAAACTACAATCTTGTTGACATTTGGACACATGAGAAGAGGCAAAAAGTCGAATTTAACAGATTCTCCTTCACACAAGGTCTTATCAGTTTTAAATTATAACTAAGCTACTTAAATATATTAGCCTGGATAGGTAGGGAGTAATTTCCATAATGTTACCAAACTCTTGTATTGATATGGATGCTGCCACAAACAAGTGCTTCCTGAGTTTCTGACTTTCCTAAGCAAATGTTGCATATTTGTAAGTTTACATCTGTTTACAGTAAACTTGAGTATGCTTTGCTGTAACTTGCAAATCGAAGCATCTTCAAAGAAAATGCATTTAGAAAGCACCCCATGCCCACTTCAGCCTGTTGGAATATTTGATGAGTACAAGTGGTATCTACCCAATTTCTAAACCCCTTGGCCCATGTTCTAATAGTAAATCATCTCCTTTGTGGAGGCATTCATTCTAACAACCAACCAACAGCTTTCATTGAGAGCACCTGAGCCAAATGTTATACTCCAACGAATACAAAGCTAAACGGTTTACGGTAATAAAGTATTGATAAAAATTATTTTAAAGCAGTTCATTATGGTCTGGAGAGATGGCTCAGTGGTTAAGAGCACTGGCTGCTCTTCCAGAGGACTTGGGTTCAATTCCCAGAATCCACATGGTAGCTCAAAACCATCTATAACTCCAATTCCAGGGGATCCTATGCCTTTTTGGTCTTCTGTGGGTACCAGGCACACAGACATTCATACAGACAAAACATCTGCATACACAAAAATAAATTAAATAAGTAAATCGTTTAAAAATGTCTTTGTATATGTTTCATTTTATCACATATTAAAGAAACAAATTGCACACTGGTGAGACAGATGTGCTTGTGTAAACATAGTCTTTTAAAGGTAAACTAATTTGATGATTTACACACCAAGGAATGACCAGAAGAAAACATTAAGTTTTCTGTAACAAAGCACCGTTTACATAGGATCAGAAAACCTCCCCACAGTGAGATCTCTGAGGCACTGCATGAGGAGGCAGGATGCACACTGCAGAGTTTGTGAGGCAGGGTGTGTGCAGAACCAAGGATGCAGGGAAGCTTCACAATGCACCGAAGGTTAATTACATGTTTCCAGTTCATTCTGATTCACTGTCCAGTCAAGAACCGCTTACTCCTTCCAATACTTCTTATTTCATTATTCTGCACAACATAAGGTCGTTTTCTGTATGTGTACAGGGTACCTCGAGCCCACACCTCATACCTCACCCCTCTCCACTTCACAGAGCGCTCCTTCTCACCTCACACCCACTCCCCTCCCGTCTCAAACCCCTCTCTTCCCCTCACACCCTGTTTCCATCCCCACCTCACAAGCCTTCCTCCCTGCTCCCTCTACCCCTTCCCCTTGGTCCCCTTTGTTCTGCTAGATGGTTTTACTACTTTCAAGTCATCTCTGCATATATGTCTTTAGATATTCACATTAAACCTAGGACCTGTAAACGAGAGACAACATAGTATGTTGTCCTTCTGGAATTGACTCAACTTGCTTAATATTTTAGCCAGGGTGCATTGATTTTCCTGCAATTAATGTAATTTCCTTTTTCTTTACGGCTGAAAAAATTCCACTGTGTGTATACACCCCATTTTTTTATCCGTTCCTCAGGTGATGGGCCCTTAGGTTAGCTCCATAGCCCAGCTATTGTGAACAGTGCTGTGGTAAACATTGATGGACAGGTCTCTCTGTGGTTTGTTCACATGGCGGTCTCCGGGTAAATGTGTAGGTGTGATACAGTAGACCTAGGTTTAGGCTTTTCATGAGCCTCCATTCTGACTCCCCTCATGACTGGACTGGTTCACATTTCCCCCTGCAGAATACAGTGATTTACAGGACTCACAGTAAGGTACAGGACCCCATTTGGGGACATGGCCCACAGTTTAAGAAACAATGAAGCCGTGAGGCATTGAAATAGAATGTGACAAGATGATGTCAGCAGGGTGTGAGGATGCCGCAGGAGTCAAGGGAGGGCCTATACATTGCAGTCCTGCTGAGCCAGGGCTGTGTTTCCTTGGGAGAAATCCAGCAATGCTTATCTAAGTAATTCACGCGTTCATATTCTCAGTATTTCAAACCCTAATAAACCATTATGGTTGGAGGGAACAAGGCATGTGCACATTCTGACAGAGATTAGTCCCCCACAAAAAGGGGCCAATTACACTGGCCTGCTAGGTACTCGCTAAGAAGACATTTAAGAGCCCTCACAGAGTGGAGTCTGCCTATTAGCCTTTGATTCACGCAGTCAGCCTTTGGGAGGTTTTGTTTTTCTGACCAGAAAAAAAAAAAAAAAGAGGGTGAATTCATCCTGATTTGTTTTATTTTGTTTTTTGCAAATAATCCCATTGTTCTTATGTCAAAATGAAAAAAAGAAATGAATGGAAAGTTAAAGTGTTTTTGCTTTGCAGTAGCCAAATGTCAGCACTCGGAGCCATTTGTGGGGCTTTTGAACCGTACATTTAGTGTATCTGTAGGTCCAGTAAACCATCAATTTGGACTTGGGCCCTTTGTTTCACAGGCACATGAGAAACAGCCTGGATTCCAAAACTCTCACCTAGCTCCTTCCAAATCATGATCAAAATTTGTTTGCAGGCCCATTTATAATCTGCATAGGATATTTGTCTGTTGTTGTTTGGAAAAGCAAAGAAAAAAACTTCACAAATTATTGCTCAATCATTAACACAGCCAGGTACCACTTGAGCAGTTTATAGTCAATCAGCCACTCAGATCATCTCGTCAGTTACCTTGTGATTTTCCAATTTTGCAGTCACATCAGTTGGAGATGTAAGCAATTAATACATCTAAATTATCCCAAGTTGCAGGGTTGCATCGAGTCACAAGGAAGTCCTAATTCTGACTGACAGTCATAAAATTTAACTTTTCTTTCTGAGACTTGATATTTCTGCTATTTTCTTGAAATTAAGAGGGCTGCTTATCAGTTTCATCACCCCCTTAATCGGAGTACAGGAAACCTGATGAGACAGCTACAAATATACCCGGCCTTCCCTCCTGTATGGTTTCCCTTGACTGAAAAATAGAGCCAGACAACTCAAGCCAAAAAAAAAGCTGCTATGATTTGCAGCAGGAGAGTTTGAGGAAAAGATACTAAGGAAAACAGCAGAAGAAAGAAGAGAGGAGGGAGAGGGGGGAGGGGGAAAAGCAGAACAAATCAGAAATGTTAAAAGCAAATTAACAGGATATGTGGCAACTGCCTCCTTTTTACCCGATAGCTATAGGTAATATTCCCTGCTCCCCACCTGCTCTTGTTTGGTTCCCACTCTAACCTCACCCTCTAATTTTCCACTCTGGGCACTGGGAGGACACAATCCAAAGGTCAAAGTCTTGCCACGATTTCTTCCCTACCCCATCTTTTAATTACAGTTTCAAAATCCTTGAGGCCAAACCAAGTCTTTCATCTCAGTTCCCCCACCCCATTGTCCTTGTATTCTAGAACATTCCTCCAGGACATCTCAGCCCCCCATTGTCCTTGTATTCTATAACATTCCTCCAGGACATCCCCCCCCATTGTCCTTGTATTCTAGAACATTCCTCCAGGACATCCCATCCCCCCCCATTGTCCTTGTATTCTAGAACATTCCTCCAGGACATCCCACCCCCCCATTGTCCTTGTATTCTAGAACATTCCTCCAGGACATCTCAGCCCCCCCATTGTCCTTGTATTCTAGAACATTTTTGCCGCACATGCTTTGTTTTCTTCACTTGGCTGGCTGCCAACCCTTCCAACTAGGGCTTGTTTAAAATCCCTGTCTTTCTAAAGACTGTCATCACAACTCTAATCTAAATATAAATGCTATACCATAAGTCCTTTATCTCAGAAATGTCACCAATCCTCTGTTTTATTTAATTCCACCACGTTCTGTCTTGATTTATATTGAATTATCAGTGGACAAAATCCAAGCCCAGCTTGGCCTATTTCAAATGGCTACTTGTCTGCACTCACGTGGCTTCCACAGAGCTGGACTGGGTTCTAATTCCCCTAGGCTTGTCTATCAGAGTCACCCTGTGCTTTTTTACAGAAGTTAGAACTTACGTCTGAGCCAGCAGGGAGCAAGCTCCTGGAAGCTGCTCTCCCCACAACTCTGAGATGATGGACATGAACATGAAGGTTCCTATCCCCAGCCAACCCTCTAGCTATGCCTGGCTTGTTGTTTAAGTAAGTGTGGTCCAGGCTTTCTTTCTCTCCTCTATGTGACTCCTGACCAAGCAAACAGCTTTAGAAGAGAAGCAGTCCACAGTCCTGCTGGCCTTGGCTGGCTACTTCTGGTGTTCCCAAGGAAACACTGCACAGTTGTTCACCCACAGGCCAAAGACAGAAAACTTGCCCTTTAGCAATCTGTATGAACCGACTGGTCTAGTAATCTAGGACGTGTCCCATACATCTTTTGCTGAGCCTGAGTCTGTCTATGTCCTGCCTTCCCCTCCTCCTCCCTCTACCCTAACCAGCCCTGCCCTTTAAGAACTCACTTGCCTAATCAAAGATCATATATGCTTCATTGATGGGAGATGTTCTTCTGGATATATGTTTCTCTTCTTGTTTGATGAACAAAACACTGATCATCCAGTAGCCAGGCAGGGAGTATAGGTGAGACTACCAGACAAGGAGAAGGCTGGGTAGAGGAAAGAGAGAAGCTGCCAGAGGGAGATACCATGTTGCTGTTGGGAAGATAGGATGCCAGAAGTTCTCTGGTAAGATAAAACCATGTAGAAATACATAGATTAGTAGGTATGGGTTAATAATTGAGAGAGCTAGCCAGTAAGAAGACTGAGCCATCAGCCAACAGGTTATAAATAATAGACGCCTCTGTGTTCATTTGGGGCTAAAAGGCTGCAGAAACAGGTGGGAAAGGAACTCTGTCTACACTTCATCTCCACTGAGCCATTTCATGTTCTCCAAATTCTTCCAATACAACAACAATTACTTTAGTTCTCATTAAATGAGTATAAAATGAATACATAAAAATCTTACAATGTTTTATGTTTGAAATATGGATCATCTGTGGAAATACAAATTTAAACAAGAGACAGTACCATACTGGGGTGCAGTCCTTGTAGGAATAGGGGGCAGGCCAGCAAGGAGGCAGCACATGGAACTGAATGGACAGGAAATGGCATGGTATCCTTCGGCTGAGACCTCAGGCAAAGTTCTGAGTGAATCTGAAGGAAACGGGTTTCTGAGACTCCAGCCAGACCTAAAGTGTTCTGACTTTTCCTCTCCTTACTATGCTTCCCCATCTTGGTGTCCTTCTGTCTAACCAGGTGCCAAAATACCTGGAGAGAAACCAGCATCTGCACATGGCTGCATTTGGATGGGCTTAGGATGTGTAGGGACCAAAGGTCTCCACCTCTGCTTCACATCAGCTGTGCAGAGCAATGAATGAAAATGGCAGCCTTGTGTCAAAACTGTGAGATGATAATATGTCAAAGAATGAGCTTTTGTATTGACAACAGTCTGAAGAACCATGGCCACACAAAACCCAAATAAGGACCACCTCCCAGATATCAAAGTAGAGCATGAAGAACCAAGGCCACACAAAACCCAGATAAAGATCGCACTCACGATGTCAGAGCACAGCATGAAGAACCAGTGCAAAGTAAAGCTTTGAAGGAAAAAAGGAATTCAGTTTTTAAAAATCAATTATTAAATATCAATACATGCACTTAATGGGTTTCAATAAATCATCCCCCTTCCTTCGACACTAATTCCTCTTTCTATCCTCCCTACCGCTTTTCCCACCCAACTCCATGTGTCCTTTTAAAAACCCACTAGTTCTCCACCTAGTGGTGCCCTGATGTGCATGAGTGTTAGGACTATAGGTAGCCTCTCAGGGTCATATCCCTAAAGGATGTAACTCTCTTCATCCATGCCCAGATTTTTAACTGGTTTGATCTGGTTTAATGCTTGTGCATAAAGTCACAGCTACTATGAGTAGTTCATGTGTGCAATGGCCTTGTCGTGTCCAGCAAACACTGTTTCAGTGTAGGCATTCATTACCTCTGGCTCTCACAGTCTCTCTGCCCACTCTTCTACTGACAGAGAACCTTAGATGGAGATGATAGAGATAACCCATTCAGGGCTGAGCACTTCACACTCTTACTCGTTACGCACACACTGACCAGCTGATAGTACTAAAAACAGCGTGGGCCTGGCATAAGAACAGAGACAGTAATCAATGAAATAGTATCGAAGACCCACATAAAAACCCACACTGCTATAACCACCTGATTTTTGCCAGATGCCAAAAATACACACTGGAGAGAAGACAGCACCTTTTAACAAACATTCACACTGGGTACCTACATGTAACAGAATGAAACTTGACCCTTATCTCTCACTCTCTGTAAAACTCAGCTCCAAATGGATCAAGGACCTCGACAAAGATGGGAAACCTGAGGTTTTCATAGAGACAATATGGAATACACATCAACTAAGGAAGTGTGTGTGCAGCAGAAACACACCAGATACAGAGTAAATACTCAGCCTACATAGTGGGGGAACTATTTACCCCAGTTACGTATCTGGCAGGTGGTTATTGTCTGGAGCAATGGTTCTCAACCTTCCTAACGCCATGACCCTTCAATACAGCTCCTCATGTTGTGGTGACCCCCAGCCATGAAATCATCTTTGTTGCTAATTCATAACTGTAATTTTGCTACTGTTTTGAATCATAATGCAAATATCTATGTTTTCCAATGGTCTAAACAATCCTTGTGAAAAGGTCATACAGAGTCTAGAATAAAGAGGCGAGAAACTAGAGGCTATGGGCAGGGGCAAGGAGTGGAGAGTCAAATGAAGATGGAGTGAAATGGGAAAAGGAAATAATGGAAGAGCAAGGGTTAACTTGGGAGATAGCAGGGGAGAGTAGGGGAGAGAGCAGGGGAGAGTAGGGGAAAAGGAACAAACAAACACAAAACAATTAAACACCAAGAAAGTAACTCAAAATTAAAAATTGGGGTATGGAACTAAAGAAACTCCTCACAAGAAGAAATACAAATGGTTGAGAAACATTTTTAAATGTCTAGCATCCTTATCCATCGTGGAAATGCAAATTAAAAGTACTTTAAATTTTCTCTTACCCGAGTCAGAATGAGTAAGATTTAAAAAAAAAAAAATGACAGCAAAGGCAGGCACGGATGTGAGGAAAGAGGGACAGTTATTCACTGTTGGTGGGAGTGAAAACTGGTGCAGCCACTGTGTAAATCAGTGTGGAGTTTCCGCAAAAGCTGGAAATAAATCTACCATATGATCCAGCTATATCACTCCTGAGCATACTCCTAAGTACGCTATTCCTACTACAGAGATACTTGCTTATTCATAGATTAGACAGATAGATGGATGGATGGATGGATGGATGGATGGATGGATGGATGGACGGACGGATGGATAGATGGGTAGATAGATATAGATATAGATCCAAGAATAAAGCAGCTTGTTCACTATGGCTCCATTCACAATAACAAAGAAAGCGGAACAGCCTAGATGCCTACCAACTAATGAGTGAATAATGAAAACGTGGAACATGTACATACCGGAACATTAGGAAGCTGTGATAAGGAGAGAGGTTACAAAATTTGGAGGTAAACGGATGACACCTGAAAGAATCATAAGGTACCCCTACCAAAAAAAAAATAATAAAACAACATGTTCTCTTTCATAAGTGGGTGCTAGCTTTGAATCTCTTGATCCGTGTGTCTAAATGGGCATACCCACAGAGGGCGAGAAACTAGAGGCTATGGGCAGGGGCAAGGAGTGGAGAGTCAAATGAAGATGGAGTGAAATGGGAAAAGGAAATAATGGAAGAGCAAGGGTTAACTTGGGAGATAGCAGGGGAGAGTAGGGGAGAGAGCAGGGGAGAGTAGGGGAGAGAGCAGGGGAGAGTAGGGGAGAGAGCAGGGGAGAGTAGGGGAGAGAGCAGGGGAGAGAGCAGGGGAGAGTAGGGGAGAGAGCAGGGGAGAGTAGGGGAGAGAGCAGGGGAGAGTAGGGCGTATTGGGAGAGATAATCAACACTAAAGATCTTTAAGGCCATATGGAAACCTACTACTGTGGAAGCTTCCTGAAATATATACACAAACGCATATGAAAGGAATTTTAGTGGCGTTACCCTGTATCAGGAGGACAGTGACTCCCCCAGGAACCAAAGGCTATCAAATAAAGGGCCCTGTGTCAGGTACGTGTCATAGATTTTTGAGTTGTTGGCAGGTGCTTAAGTTTGCAAAGCGAAGTATTTTAGCTTCTTGCCACACTCTCACCTGCTGTCTTTCTGTTCTGTCCCTCCACCAACTTCAGCTGTAGCAGCTAGCTAGCTAGCTCCTTAATATCAGAGGATGCTGAGCAGATGGCTCCTCTTCTACTGTGGAGGATCCCTCTTGTGTGAGTACCACTTATTTCAATACACCTAAGAGAGTGTAGAAGGAAAGGAGGGACTGGGGAAGGAAACTGAAATGCCAGTTAAGGGGAGAAAGAGGAGTGGTGGGAGCAGGGGGAAGGGGGCATCCTGAGCTCCTGCACTGTGTCAGAATCATTCCCTCTCTTTTATTATGGATGGAAGAGCTTTTCAAACCATCATCATTTTCAAATAGTCTGTCCTCTGCTGTCAAGCTTCGTACTGACATCAGTAAGTCATCTGTCTTGTGATCTGGGAGTTATTCCAGATGAATCTGTAGTCGACGGATAAATCATAGGACATCTTGTTACATTTTAATTTCAGACTAACAGAAAATGTTTGGTTAGTGTAAGTAATGTTTGGGACAAACTTATATTTTTTTTCAAACTCTATTGATTGCTTATCTTTTCAGTTAGCTAGGCATGTTGTGTTTTTATTGTCCGTATCCAGAAACACTGCTCTAGCAATCTGTAGATTTGGGGCATCCCAGCTCAACATAGACATAATAAGAGAATTCCTGCTGGCCCCAGGATATTTCATTTATGTAAGTCTGGTGTCTACTGGGCCATTTATCAGTACCCTGGCTCGTATGTGATAAATATTTATTACCATGGTTCATGCCAAGGACAGTCATTGATAGCATTCAGCTTTGAAGTTAGAGGTACAACATGCCCCTGACCTGAAGGGACACTGGGACAGGAACATCATGGCTGGTGACAGTAACTCTAAACATGGAATTGGGAATCTTGGCTGATTCTGTATCTCTGGTAGAGTTCTAACAAGAACTGAGAAGAGTGTACAGAGAGCAAACCCCAAACATGCATTTGGCAAGTCACATCCCTCCAAATGCTAACCCCGTTCCCTCAGAAGCCAGTGCGGGCAGGCAGGCACATGCCAACAGGCTGCCTCCAATAAACCAGTGAGGGAGGGAATGGGGAAGCGGGTTAGCAAGAGCCCTGCACTCTGGTTTTAGAACAGGCAAGGGTGGTGAGCAGAAGACAGCTGCACAGTTACTGCAAGTTTCTACAGCCAGATAAAGAGAGTGGCCTCTTCCACTTCCCACAGTTCCAGGCAGCCCTTGATAGCATTAAGCTATCAATGGATCGGTGAGACTGAGCCCCTAAAAGGAGAAGGGGGAGACCAAAGAGCAAGGGGTGGGGAGGCAGGACTGACTGCGCTCAGCAGTGGGCAATCTGGGGTCTATGGAGGACTGTGCCCAGGGAGACCATGTTGTAGAATGTCCTCTGTGTCTTCTTAGGGTGACAGTAACAGCAGAAGTGGCCTGGGTCCAAGATGAACTCTGCCATCTTTAGGCATTATGCGAATGTCTGTCTGTCATGGGCTGAAAACCACTTTCAAGACAGCTATGCCCTTTCATCTAGAGCAGCCGCCTTGCCAGGCCTTCATAGACCAGAGATGCTCACATATTTGAGGATGAACTCAAACCTCTTCCTAGATCAGGGCTTCTGGAAACTTCTACTCCCAATACCTTTCCAGAAAAAAAAAGTATACTCTAGGCAAACAAGTAGATAAGATGGGTATAAAAATCAAACACTCATCTATAAAAGCTCACAAGTTTATTTTAAAATAATTCCTTGGCACATACAGAGCTTTGTCATTTGTGATAGATAAAAACCAAATCTGCATATTGATGCGATGGCTGTGCTTGTTTGTCTAGCAAATACAATCCAAATGTATATTAATTGGACACTTACACACTGGTTAAGGAAAATACTGAAGGCCTCTGTCTCTGTTTTCTATAACCAAACCATTATGTTTCTGTAAGAGCAGAAACTCTATATGTACAATAAACACCATAATGTATGACGTACAATAGTCTCGAGTCTGAGCTGAGGGTCTGGGGCTGAACACTACTCATGTTGTCTGCTCAAAACCAAGGCTACAGTGACGAATTCACATGATTCAGTACAGGCAATCCTGGCAAGGAACACCTTGGATTCACTGTACGTTTGGATTTCAAGTAATCGCTGGCCATTGCTCATCCAAAAACCTTTTGCTTATTGTCAAACAACACAAAAAAGTTTACCACTTCCACATTCAGTCAAACAAACCCGTTAAGAAGCTTTGTCACAGATGATTAATTCTTCAGTCTCAGCCCTGACTAAGTCCTGTTTCCTAAGACTTGCAGTATGGAGGTAAATCCCTAGCAGATACACAGCCTTAGCGGAGGCTAAGATGCGGTTGTGAGATGGCCCCGACAGACCCTCACAGCCTGCATCAGCAGCTCAGCACCCTCTTTTGAGGACCTGCTCTGCCACTTCCCTACAGTGTTATCTGCAGTCCACCAGTTAGCCTCCTTGAACCTCAGTTTCTCAACTCAAAGACAAAAGCACAACCATTAATGAAAGATACATGGGTAGCGTAGCAGATATGAAGCCCTGGGTTCGGACCCCAACTCTGCGTACACACTGGGCATGCTAGCACAAACCTGTACTACCAGCACATAGAAGGTAGAGGCAGAAAGGTCAAAAGTTCAAGGGCATCTTCAGCTACGTTGAGGGCTTGAGGACAACGTGCATGGGCTACACGAGTTCCTATCTCTAACACACACATGCAACTTGCCTTTGAGCATCCCTTAGTAAACCCTCCTCCTAAGAAACAGTGACTTCCAGTAGCTTCTAAGACAATGACCGATGCCTATAGCTTCCAGTCCAAAAAAATACTGACAAAGGCCCACCAGAAGAAGCCTCAAGGAAACCAACCTGCCAGAAGATGATTGAGTGGAAGACTTGCTTAGGACTTTATACGACGCCCCTGTGGCTGGTATGTTTGCCCTGGGCCATTGATGTCACAGGAATGACTTCACATACAGCAGGTATGACCTCATATTCTTTATGTCAATAAAGTAAAGAAAAGTAACATTCTATTCCACTTATATTTTATTAAGCTTTGGCTTTAAAAACAGTTTTAGTGCTGGGGAGGTAGCTTAGTGGGTGGTGCTCACCCAGCATGCAGGAAGCCCTGAGTTCCATCACCTAATCAGCGTAAACTGGGCATGGTGGTTCATACCTGAAATCCTAACACTCAGGAGGTGGAGGCCGGAGGATAAGAAGTTCAAAGTCATGCTCAGCTATGTAGCAAGTTTGAGACCAGCCTGGGATGAGGGTACACGAGACTGTATCTCAAAAGTGAAAAAAAAACCTTAAAAACGTCTTTAAATTATATTTTTGCAATGTTTGTTTTTCTTATTCACCCTGTTTTATCTTTTATCCTAAAGAGATACAATTAATTTTAGTAAAAATATGATATTAATATCTTATTTCTGTTTTATCTAATTACCATTTCTTTTTTTAATAGATCAAATGCTACTCTTGTAGTCCCTTGTCTTTCTTTTCCGTATGTATATATAAGTGCCTGCATGTATGGATGGATGCCTTTAGGTATGTGTGTACAGCACATGTGTGCCTGGTGCTGCAGAGGTCAGAAGAGGGCACCGGAACCCATGTGGCTGAAGTCACCGTCAGTCCTGATCTCCTGACATGAACAACGGGAACTGAATCTGGGTCCTCTGTGAGTATCTTAACCACTGATCCATCCTCAAGTCCAATAGACTACCCTTTTCTTAACTGCCCCTGAAATCCTCACTTTTGTTACTTGTCACTGTGTTGTTTATATTGTCACATGTCCTTTGCTTCTAATTCCCAGGAATCCCTATACCCAAAGGTTGATTATAGATATTTTCCATGATTTTTTCACCTGAATTTTAATAGCATAAGAAAAACTAAACAAAGCTTTCTTCTTCTTCTTCTTCTTCTTCTTCTTCTTCTTCTTCTTCTTCTTCTTCTTCTTCTTCTTCTTCTTCTTCTCCTCCTCCTCCTCCTCCTCCTCCTCCTCCTCCTCCTCCTCATTCTCTTTCTCCTCCTTCCCCTTCTCCTTCTTCCCTCCTCCCCCTTCTTCATTTCCAAGCAAATAAACAGGAGGACCTTTCTAAGCCCCCTCATTGACTTTTATTATTATTCTTTCCAGAACCTAAATTCTCCCAGGTGACAAATCTTCCCCTGAGGCCACAGAGCTGACTTCCCAGAAGGGTGACTTCTTCTCTGATGTGCTTCTCAGGGCCTCCGGGATACATCTCCACCCAGGGAGAAATCCTGCAACCAGTGAATCAATGATTCTCCCTTTCAGGACACTTAGGTCAAAACCTTTTGCCAACAGAAGCTGGCAAGCCCAGCCCTGTAAAATGTCTGCACCCAGGAGAAAAAATAAGAAGTCAATGATCTGTATCTTAAATATAAATTTATCTGGTTAACCTAAGGACCTGGCCCTGGCTTGAGGTCAAATGAAACTGTTTAAGCACAGGGCTTGCAGAGTGGAGGACAGTGGGGGACTGAGCAGACTTATGGGGATGGCCTGTGGGGTCTCCCGTTTCCTTGTCATCTGTTGACCACCAGGCTGTGGGGCAAAGGGACCAGGGGCAGCAGGCAGGGCTGAGCCATCTGTGATGACCTTCTGGGAGTCAGCTTCAGTGAGACAGGGCAGCTTTATTTCAGAGCGAGGGAAATGTGTAGGACAGGGACAGCAGCTGGGACATCAGCCAATAGATGCTCCCGTAGCATGCTTTGTTTGCGTTTAGCAGCACAGTCCCATCATACAGACAGGAGCACAACACCTAATGTCATAGGTGCAGGGGGAGAGCATTTGCAGGGAAGTGTACAAAAAGTCACACTTACATCAGGCATCCCAGCTCAGAAGCAGCTTCCAAATAAGGTCAGGCAGAGAGGCTGGGGGAAGGGAGTCTTCCATTTTGTGCTGAGCTCAGAGAGCTGTCTGGACATAGTGGACTTCCACCTTAAGCAGCAGGGTCTTCCAACAATGGCCCTCCCCAAGTTTCTCTTTGTTTTGTGGTAGTGCTTGGCCCTCATCTACTGTTAGTCACGGCCAAACCACAGCAAGCAGTCATGGACATGCCCGGCTTCAGACAACAGTCCTTGAACTTGGGGACTCAAATCTAATTATTGCATGGCAATGCCCATAGCCAAGAGTCACAGCACACAATCCTCATGACTTCTCTTTTACCTTGGATCTGAAATCACATTTTTCAACATACGATTTAAACTCTCTAATCACTATCTAGACCCAGGAAGGGTTTTCTGCTTGTTTCGTTTTTGTTTTGTTTTTAATCTTAAATCATTTTGAAGTCTTTTATGAGGCTGCCGATGACCTCATCACTATGAGCTCTGCATATGGCCCCAGGAACCCCAAGGAAGGGTGTAACACGCGTAGTAGGACTATTCAGTGTCACAACTCATGCAAAAAGTCATGACCCTTCCAACACTTCCCACTGGAAGTAGCTATGTTAGAGTGTCCAGTTGAGCTACTGCATTATTTTATATCATCCTGATTCTAGCATAACCTTAAAAATTATTATTTTGAATAATGTGGCAATTTCTTCCCTCCCTCTTCTTGTCATAAGAGATAAGAGAAATTTCACAAAACTAAAGATAACCCTTAAGAAGACACTAGGAGCAGTGGGAATGCCTCAGTAGGTAAAGCACTGGCCACACAAGTGTGAGGACCTAAATTAAGATCTCAGAATCCACATAAGGTCAGATGCCTGTTCACCCCCGGAATCCCTGAGCTCGGTGGGAAGTGAAGACAGACAAATTCAAGTACCTGGAGGGTTAGCTAGCCTGGCATGCCTGTGAAACAAGTGACACTGTCTCAGATAAGACAGAAGGCAAGGACCTGAACAGGAGGTTGTCTTCTTTCCATGGAATACGTGTGCTCACACTTAGATGAACACAGACACACAGACACAGACATACAGAGAGACAGGGAGACAGAGAAAGGAGGAGGAGGAAGAGGAAGAGGAGGAGGAGGGAGGGAAGGAAGGAAGGAAGGAAGGAAGGAAGGAAGGAAGGAAGGAAGGAAGGAAAGAAGGACAGAAAAAGAAAACATTAGGAACTTGGGGGGAAACTCCTATCAGAACACTTATTTGATAACTGACACTATAAATCCCAGATAGTGTAGGAACTGTGAACATCAGGTGCATTGATCTTATGATCTCAGCATCTGTGTAGTGAATCTGCAAACAACTGGCAAACAGGTTCTGTCCTGAAACTATTTGCTCACCTAGAATTGTGCCCCCCAAAGGCCAAGTCCTCACCCCCGGGACCTATGAATGTGTTGTTATCTGCTAGGATTTTTGCAAATTTAGTCAAATTAAAAGGAGGTCCTTAGGGTAGACCTAATCCAATGTGGCAGGTGCCCTTACAAAAAAAGAGACAGACACAGGGAACACAGTGGTGGCCGAGGTAGGGAACTGAAACAAGGCCGCTGACCCTGAGACACAAATGAAGCTGGCCCTGCTGACACCTTGAGTGGACTTCTCAGCTCCAAAGCTGAAGAACTGAACATTGCGGTTGTCAAGTCAGACCGTTTGTGGCATTTTAATAACAGCTCCCCTGAAAGATGAACCAAAAAAAAAAAAGAATTCTAGAGTGGATTATTGTTCCTCCTCAGGAAGTGACATACAAGAATAAACTTTTACAGATATTGTTGACAACATTTAAAATTATCTCAACTCCCATTCACTCTGTCCAGAGAGTTACCACGGTTAGAACCGGCTTGCCTTGCAGCTTCAATGTTTGCCCAACTGCCCCTTGTGAGGAAGTACAGTTAGTCTGCACGCCCTGTTCTAATCTGTCCTTGGTGTAACCATTTGAAATAGGCACTCATTTTTTCTTGTCTTGTAGATGAAAAGAGAGAGTGCTGGAGACCAGGTCACAAAGCCACTAAGTACAGAACTCTGATTTAAAACAGGCCTGTATGGTATTCATCTCTAGGCTCTTAACCATAATGCTTATTGATTTTACTTCACAGTTTGTCCAGCGATGTTTAACCTCTTCAAAAGTTCTTTTCTGCTCATGGAATAGCTCATTGCTTCACTCCCGGGGGTGGGGGTGGAGGGGTGCAGGAAACACCCTGTGGAGCACTTTTCTCCCACCGTGTGACTCCTTGGAGAAGCAATAGAAGAGACCGACACTCTCACTCAGACTTGCACACATTCTCTTTCGATGTCTGTCTGTCTGTCTCACGTTGCCCATATGACTTCTTTCTCTTCTCAAGCCTGCCCTGCCTATCTGCCCTTCTAGTATCATTTTGAGTGTCATTTATTCATGTGATCGCTCCTCAGTGCCATGGTCTAGTTGGCTACACTATAGCCCCACAGCTGCCTGCATTTCTCCTTTGAGGCGCACATCACAATCAAAATTGAACAATGATTTGAGTAGCAGAATAAACTCACTAATGGGTCTAAGGACCTGAGAACCTGACTCACAGAGAGACTCAGCTCACTGCGCTGAGATTGAGATCATAGATAGACCAGGCTGCATCACCTGGGCAGCTAAGAGAGATCAGCAGATGAGCGTAGGTTGCAGCCATGTGGGAGTGTGCCACCAGGCCACTGTCCATCACACTACGCATCTATAACCATGAAGGGCTCTATCGAAGGATCTCAGCTGAATCCAGATCCAACCATGCTCTTGCTTGGAGTAAAGAGTCTTCAAGGCTTTGCCAGGAGGGGAGGCTCTAGAAAAGGCACTGTTACCCTCTCTCATCCAACCGAAACCCCCCAGCTGGGGCCCCACAAGCTGACAGCTCAGCAATGAGAGATTACCATCACACTCATCTCTCTGCTGTATGTCATCCTCTGCTCATCTCCTCCTGGGTTCCACAGAGAAATAAATCTCCTTTAATTCCCCAGATGATATTTGCTCTGTAAAATGAATTGCCGCACTCCCTGAGACCGGGGAGGCATGAGATATGCCTTCCAATAATTAAGACTGGTCTTTCCCAGTTAAGGAGGGGAAAGTGTGAAAAATGAAACCCAATCAAAGTTTATTTTTTCCCAGGGATGAAATGCTAAATATGAAAGCTCATCTTCCAAGTGTTCTCGGGAAATCATGGAAACTTTGACTGTCACACACACGGATGACGGAAAGCAAATTCCTTCTCTAAGGATTAGGACTACCTGTGTAAAAACAACAACAACAAAAAAAAATGCTGACATGGGAAGACTGAACCCTGGAATATCAACAAACAAGGAGGACAAGCTCCCAGCCCACTCTTGTCTTTAATGACAGGCGTTCCTTTATACATCTCCCTGGGCAAGAGAGCAGAGATTATTGATGTGTTGATCCATAAAATAGCAGCCTTTTGTTTTGAATATCCATCCAACATCTGGCGTAGCTTTTCTTCCCAGCCATCTGAATGCCTTCTTCTTCAGAAACCACAGGCTAGTAGCCCACCAGTTGCATCCATTCCACAAATATGTTTCATTTAAACAGCAATGATTTTTTAATGCTTTAAGCTGTTAAGTTTTGCTGAGATGTTATGACACAATAACTACACCCCAAACCTCAACGTCTTATCAGCGGCAACATTTGTTTCCTACTCATGGGTCTGCCTGTTGGCTGAGGCTCCTCAGAACTCTGCAGGAATCCACTGGCCTCTGCTGGGATTGGCTGCGCTTGGATCCAAACTGCAGGTAAGGCTGCAGTCTGTTCCACCTGTCTCCACAGCCTGGGTCTGCACAATGAGCCTTCCCCCCTGGAAGAGGCAATACAAGAGGAGTGGAGAGGGAGGTACACTCCTTAAAGACACAGCTTACTTTTTCCCCATGTGTCTTTGGAGAAAGGGAGGGAGGAAGGGAGGGAGGGAGGGAGGGAGGAAAGGGATGAGCAAACAGCCAGAACCAAAACCAATGAGGTACTTAAAAACAATAGTCAAACTGATAGAGTCAAATTAGATGATGTCTACAAGAGCAGGGCTTTGCAGTTTTCTTGTAAACTAGGGGAATTTAATTTAGAGGATTTACATAAACTCACACTTCAAAATCTGCAGGTTAGAATTCTCTATGCAGAACAATAGGATACAACCCTAGGTATCTGTCTTCTATCTATCTATCTATCTATCTATCTATCTATCTATCTATCTATCATCTATTAGAAAAAGGATCTATCTGTCGTCTGTCTGTCTATCATGAATCATCTATTAGAAAAAGGGAGGGAGGGAGGGAGGATGTCCATCTCACGGAGACAGAGAGCCCCCATGATCTGACACCTCTAAGCTACTGAACCATTAAGACAGGCGTATAATGAAGCCTGAGTCTAGATGCCTGACTGCTGTGGGACAATCTCGTTGTACACTGTGAAGATGCGTCTCTGACAAGGCACCTTCTGATTGCTTTAATGAAGAATGGAACAGTCAATAGCTAGGCAGGAGAGGATAGACAGGACTTCTGGGAACAGAGAGGAACTCTGGGAGGAGGAGAGGCTAGATTCACCATGAAGGAAATGGGACACATGACACAGTACAGAGCAGAGGTAACAAGCCACATCGCAGAATGTGGATGACTATAAACAGGTTAATTTAAGCTTTAATAGCTAGTTGGGAACAAGCCCTAACCTAAGGACCAGCTTTTATAATTAATAAGAAGACTCTGTGTCATTATTTGGGAGCTGGTGCTACAAATGTCTGGCTACATCTGGTGTCCAGTGTGGAGGCCCAAGTATTTCCACATACGGCCTGAAAATGCTGGAAAAAAAACTTTTGAACATGGAGCCTGACACAGCTTCCTAGAAGCCATAGTTTCTCAGGCAGTCCCGGTGCTTGCTGCATACAGAGGCAGGGGCTCCTTTAGGAGACCCTGCTTGCAGCCAAGGACTTGAGTAGCCACCATGCTACCCAGCACTAAATAGAAATCCTGCAGCAGCAGCAGCATGGGCCAGGACAGGTAAGCACAGATCCCTGCCTATAGCCATAGACATGAGACGAAGCTTTCATGGAAGTCCAAACAGCAGCTGCAGCCTAGAACCAGTGGGGTAGCCAGCTGGACCAACACAAGGGAGGCAGAGCCAGCTGCCAGCACCACGTGAAAAGCGAGCCATGCAGCAGATGACCTGGTGGTTTAAGGTTTGACTCACATGGTCAGACAAGGCTGCAGGAGTGCATAAAGTCAGGTCAAGACCAAAAACAAACAAACAAACAAACAAATAAGCAAACGACAACAAAAAACTCTGAACAGGCACAGTATGCTTGAGAATGTGTTTAGATGTTAAAGAAAGAAAAACATGGATATAGACTGTGATATAAAAATAGTTTGAAAATAACAAAGTAAAGTCTTTAGAGTAAAATAATATAAAAAGAATAAACCACATTAGGATGGGAAGTACACAGGGTGTCTGGACCCTATATAGTGCTTTATTAACTTTAAACATTTTAAATGCTAATGAGCAAACAGACATTGGATTATGGAAAACAATTAAACCAGCCTATATATTTTAAGGATGTCTTCACTTCTGAATGGAAGTCAGGAAATACGTTGTATTGGGAGAGAGATTATACTTTTGTCTCCACAGGAATGGATTTCTTCACAATTAAAGATCAAATTTGACTGGGGGAGACCTAAAGGAAGAAACAAAAGAAAAACTACAAGACGGGTAGCTTATATGCTGATCCCTCTACTATGGGACCAGCTCTGGGACTGGATGAGACATGGTAAATCTACTTGGTTACAGAGTCCTAATGATTTATTATTACATGCCATCCTTTCATATGGATGGAGATTTATATTACAGTTTGGTTATGCAGTCCAAACAGAGCTATAAAGTTGACAGATGTCTTTTAGGTAAAAGACATAAAGCCAAGAATCATCTTCAGCTGGTGTGAGCACACCACACACTCCATACTTGTGTCAATGCAGGTATGTATGCTACCTTTAAAAGTTTGTGTGTTTTCAGAACAAAAGGACCAGACACCAAGAGAGGCATGTGTCCCAGGTGAGCCAGCCTCTCAGAATGCCTGTTACAGTTTCCCCAATAATCTTTCTCCGCAGCAATTTCAAAGAGGCTTAGCTAAAATGGTTCATCCTCACAGACTATTCCAGCCAGGACTTCAGATAAGCTCTACACTTTTCCATCACACAGAGATTGGACAACAAATGATACAGCTAGCTCTCCCAGGATTTGACCATCACCTCAATTTTCTTGGGGTCCTGTGAAGGTGTTGTTGTCCCTGGACAGAATGAAGCAGTCTAGAGAACAAAACACCCACATTCCCAAGAGGTGAGGAAGGTGGGTTTGGGTCATTCAATGGATTGTGGGTGTTTACCATGATTTAGGGGATTGGTTACAAGTTGTTATTGGTCATGGTCAGGGAAGAAACTAAGCAAAGGAGGTTAGATCCAGGGATCTCTTTCTGAAAAGAAAAAGGAGGGGAGAGATACAGCAATGATAGGATTAAAAAGGTAGATTATTGAATCTATATTCAATATTTCAAATAGGTATGGGTTTTTGAATACTAATGCAAATTTAAGGTTATTTTTATTATAACATTATAAAGTATTGTACCTATGCAACTCATCTAAAATTGTACTATAAAGTCCCAATGCATAAAAGCTACTATTATAAACTGTTTATGATAATTAAGATAACAATCAAACTTGTAGCAAGGGTTTAGATGTAGACAAAAATAAGCTTTATTTAGCCTCATGTATTTTAGAGAGATGGGTGGTTTTCAAATACTTCAGAGATATACAACATAACATTTAAGAGATTTTAATAACCCAAGACTTTTTGTGACAGTGAGACATGTCTGCTCCTGGCAGCACCAATCTGCTTCAGAGGAGACGATGGGCATTTAAGAACCTCCATATGGAGTTTGATTTCTATGTGGCAAAGCTAGCCATTTGGACAAGAAACTGCCCTTGTCTTGACTGTTGACAATACGATGTCTACATTGGACAAGCACAACACAAAATATGGCAACTGCCAAACTTTGCCAAGACAAAGTAGGACAGTCATTCAAACTTCCTGCTTCACAGAAAAGACTGTCAGAAATTCTATGCCTGTAGGCCAAAGACAGATTCCCCCAACACTATAGAGGAACTTTGGGTGACTGTCTAGGCACCCAGGTTTAGGAAGTTGCTAGCTCTGTACTTCCTTTTTACTCAGGTAATATTTTATCCTTCTTGGCAATCTTATGAAGGTTGAAGACTAGATAGTTATACCATTCCTTTGTTACCAAATTCAGAAAAGTAAAGTATAAAAGACATAAAGTTTATAAAGGCTGAGAGACATAAAAGCTCAAGTTGTTTATCTAAGAAAATATTAGGTCTAAAAAGATATTTTTAGATTAGTAATAAAGTTATGATAGTTATTTAGGTACAAAACTTTGGACTCATCAATGTAGGATAGATAATAAAATACTGTCTTCATAGTTGTCAAATACAAAGGCACTGGAAGTGGTGAAAGTAATTTTTGCCTGGTAATTGTTCTCATTGTATACAGTTTTATCATGTTAGAGTTAAAACCTCCCTTTTTATTTAGACAAAAAGGGGGAATTGTTGCGAGATAATATTTTTTGCAAACTGTGAAGAAGTATCTTTGACCAGGCACCTTCTGATTGCTTTAGGAAAGGACTGAAGGACAAATAGCTAGGCAGGTGAGGCTAGGCAGGACTTTCAGGAAGACAGAGGAACTCTGGGAGGAAGAAAGGCAAGATTTGCCCACCAAACACAGAGGACGTGGGACACACGGTACTGAGCAGAGGTAACAAGCCTCATGGCAGAACACAGGTGAATATTAAAGGGTTGATTTAAAACCCTTTTAATAGTTGGGAACACGCCTAAGCTAAGGTCAAGCTTTCATAATCACTATGAAGTCTCTGTGTCATTATTTGGGATCTGGCAGTACGAAGAAAGTCCAACTACACCTGATAATAGGGTGACCGATTGCATGAGTCCTGGTCCGTGCCCACAATACCCAGAAGCAAAATACCACAGTCTCAGAGAGGAACATAAGCACTACTTTAAGAAAAGAGAGCAAAAGAAAAAAGAAAGGACATGAACTAAGATAATAAGTTTGCTGCCCCTGTGCATTTTTGGTCTCATCAGAACCTTGGTGCATTGAGTGATGTCCACCTACATGATGGGACATTTGTCTGTATAAAACTGCTTTATCAACCACCCGAGTGTACTTATCATTCAATCAAGATGACTCATAAAGTTAGCAGGAGCTAATCATCTACCAAATTGACATGCATATTCACTTCTTGGAGCCATACTCAGTCCCCAAATTAACACACACACACACACACACACACACACACACACACACACACACACACAGTGCTGGTTGGAATGAGAAATGTTTCCTAGAGGCTCAAGCATTTGAACATTTAGTCCCCCGTTGGTGGCACTGTTTGGGGTGGTTATGGAACCTTTAGTAGACTACCCTTGTTGGAGGAAGAAGGTCGCTGTAGGATCTACACAAGTGTATAGCTTCCTTTACTTCCATTTCCTTCTCTTGGCTTCCTTTATGAGAAGCTTCCAGCTTCCTGCTCTGACTACCATGCCCTCCTCATGCTATGTACTCTCCCCTGTAACCAGAAACCAGGACCAACCTTTCCCTCTGTAAGCTTGCCTTTGATCCTGAGGTCTTAACCAGGAACAGAAAATAGCTAACATGCACATATCAAGGTCAGGAGTGAACTAAATGCATTCAACACCTCTGCATCCAAACGAGACTCTAAGTCCTTCCTCAGAGATGAAGGTAAAACTCTAGAATGGTGTTTTCTCTTTTGATCTCCTCTTCTGTCATTCTGGTAGAAAATTAACACTGCTTAGATATGGAAATATCGTCAGTGTATCTGAGTCAGTTGTAACAAAGTAAAAATAGCAATGATATTTCCTTAGTGTACTGTATCTATTAGACGCATTTTCATTAAATACTGAGGATAAAGTCCTGAGAAGTGACAGGCCTCATTCCCATAGCTGATCATGTGACCATAACCTTGACAGAGCATCCATCTCCTGCTACGACCTCTTCAGTACTCCATTTGCCTACAGAGAGTCTCTCAGCTGGTCCCACTGTCCTGGTTTCAAACGTAATAACCCCAATGAGGAAGACAAAGAAGCTTGTGTCCTGCGAGTTGAGATCTATGAATGAATAATTGTCTACACTACAGCTACTTGTAGTAGAATGGAAAGCCCACTGTGCCTCTGTGTCTGGGTTCAAATCCCAGCTCACCACTTACAACCCGTGTAATGTTGAAAAAGTCACCTATTCTCTTTGAACTTGGCATTTCTTCATCTCTCGGGATTTCACTGAACTAATTGTACATAAAAGCATCCTGTGAACTGAAACATGTTACATGGGTGTTGGCTGTCATTATGAGCAGGACTCACCCAGGGGGACTCAAATTACCTTACCGGTTAAGGAAATGACCAATTTGCATAGCCACCTGGATTTTCACTGTCAATGACTTTGACTGGGACTCAAATGCTTCCCTAGTGGGGCCATTCCATTCACTGAAGACCCAGCTGGTGCAGCCGTTTGGGATACACACTGAAATGTGCTTGGAAATGCCTGCTGGTCTTTCAGCCATTGTGTTACAAAACCAGGTAGGGGAATCCTTTTATCATTTCTGCCGCTGAATATGCTTTAAACCCCCTGACGGAGCCAAAATTGTCAGACCGAATTCCACTTGTGATGATCCAACCAGGCTAACATGTCGTCTCCTTGTTAACCACTGAGGCTTTTCGGGATGAATCCCGCAGGTCCTAAAACAGGCAAAACTTGACTTAACTTCAAGGAAAGTTTTGGATTTCAATGGACCTTTGAAGTTCCTTCAAAAGCAATGAGGACTTCAATGAGAGGTTTGCCTGTACAGAGGCCCACGGAGGCCGGCCATTTGTAGACATTCAGTTCATCTACGAGAAGTTGTCTGGTGAAAATTGGTTCAGTTAGGAGGGGGTTGAGTGAGGAATGCCAGTTCAAACTCAGTAGGATGAAAATGAGCTAGCTGGTTTTAGATAATCAAACCTCGACACTTTGTTCTTAAGTTTATAAAGGTGTGTGTTCTATTTTCATTGCCGTGAAGGCTGATCGGTGTAATAACTGTAGTAAATTAGAGCCAACACACTATTTAAAATTTAGGAAAAGCTTACCCCATAAGTTGTGTATATATATATATATATATATATATATATATATATATATATTGTGTAATTAACAAACAACTATTTTGAAGTGAAATTCAGAGTTCTACAGATGAAGGGGAATCTTCCATGTATGTCAAGTGCACTCTGTAAGTGCACTCTATGTCAAAATAAGCTAAAACAACAATTCTTCAAATAGTTCTTAATCACACAATACTTTGCAAATCAAGCTAATAGAAATTGCATATTGGGAATCTTTATCTAAAGCATTTCTAGTAGAGTGCATCATGCTACAACTAAATCATTTTTACTGTGAAAGTTATTGTTTTCTAATCTGCAGGAAGTGTCAAATGATGCCACTGGAAGTTAATTATAGTGAATGTACTTAACCAGGGCTTACTGCAGAGTAGATTCCATCATATATATATATATATATATATATATATATATATATATATATATAATCTGTCATCTTCTCTTAATTAAAAATGTAAATACATAAAGCCTCCAAGCCTCCATCTTAAAAATATTTACTTTGCACATTATAGTAGCCCAAGATTTTTTTTAATCTCGTTTATAGATAGAATACTGGTATTCTATAATAGGAATTTTGTTTCTGAATATAAGTAATTCCTACACTGATTCTGGAGCTCTGGAGTTCTTTCAACTGGAAATACAGAGCCAGGTACACACCAAAGCATGACCATTCTAACCAAGGGCAGTGCCATCATGGCAAGGCACCTCCACTATGGATTATTACACTGTTCTGAGCTAGACATTTTATGAAGACTCATCTAAAATGCAATATTTTTTCCAGAAAAACAAACAAACATTGTAATGCATCCCAATACTTCCTAGGAACCTAAGAGTTTTATGTAGTCCACAGATTAAGATCTTGGAGTAAATATAATAAATATGCTTTAAAGGTTATGTATCAATGAGGTGTCAGTGTGCAAAAGGATGGTGTATTCTAGTCATAATTAAATTTCCAACCTAATTATAATTTGAGGCTTCCTTTTAATTACTTTGCAATATTTCCTTTCCTAAGAAGATGATTCGTATACCATCTTTTATCTGTAATTTTCATTTAATTAAAAATATAAATAAATCAAGCTTTCCTGCTTGAAAATATTTACTTTGCACATTAAAAGGAGGATTTATAAAGTTGGGTTATATCTAGTTAATCATATTTACTTGGAGCCTTAGACATGATGAATAAATACATAGGAGTTGAGGTCTAAATTTCCCTAACTGTCATAAAGACAAAGGGTACATGTTGCAAGTAATTATCTTTCTTACCAATGACAATTCTTCTGTCACCCCTGGAAAAGTTCTACTAATTCTTCAAAGCCAAATGCAAATGCCATCTCCTTTGTGTGAAGCCTTGCCTAACTCCTAAGGCCAAACTTAAGAGGAGTCAAGGGGGCAGTGGCTAGCAACTTAAATCCATAGAAACATCAGGATAGACTGGATTCTCCACAACACAGGAGGCAAGGGCTTCACTACAATTCCCCCAGAGAAGAATGAATGTGGCAAGAAGGGAATATGAGGTGCCTGATGTAGGAAGAAACCCACCCCTCTCCACGACCACCACCGCCCAACTGGCACAGATGCAGCCCCATGGCAAGCTTAAGTCCTTGGGACATACAAGCTACAGAAAAGGATTCTAGGCAAACAATGAGAAGCCAGGGCAGGCTTGACATGGTAGCACAACTCCTTATCCTGTGCTCAGGACTGCATGTGAGGAGCTAGCTAAATATGTAGGTTGAAATTATATATACACACATACATACATACATAATATATGTACATATAATATGTATGTATGTATATATACATATGTATATATATTAACAGTGAAACTTTTCTGAATGCATTGCATAGTTGAAAGCTAATTCAAAACCAAGCGCTTAATGAATCCATGCTTGGGCTGGCAGCACTCACCCACGCTCCAAAGCTGACTTCGCTCTCACACTGATGCCCAGCCCCCACATGGCGCCCAGCTCACAATTAACTGACATGCAGTTCTAGGGTATCCAGTGCCCTCCGATGGCCTCCTAGGCACAAGTACGGTGTACAGGTGTGTATTCATGCAAAACACCCATACACACAAAATAAAAAGAAATCTCAAAAAACAATTTTGGAGTACCTCCCGGTGTTTTCTTCTTACAGCATGTCTGATATCAGTCCACAGAATGTAAACGAGTTAGAAAAAAAAAAAAAAAAAGCTGGAAGCCACAAAATGGCAGAGCATAGTGAAGATATGGTATGATCAAAGACAGGTGGGGCCCAGGCGGTGCGGAAGGGGAGAGAGTGTGTAGGAGCATGACATAAAATGACAGGCACACTGACATTGGTAAAGGGAGACTTTCTGCCGTCAGCAAAGTAACCAGTGGCTGGGAGTGGAGGAGACTAGCGGGAACAAGGGGTGCAAGGTATGCTAGGGAGATGGTGACACCAACTCCTGGGAACAGCCAACCAATAGTTGATGTGACTTAAGGCCCACTCCACGAGATAAGACATCATTGCTTGAGTGACCAAGAATCAGAGACTGGCTAGCCCAGGGACCTAAAATAAAACCAAATAGTACTGAAAATGGGAGGGGTGTCGTGATGAAATGGCTGCTGGAGATAGTCTGCTACACTCATGGATGAGTGCCTCACTCGGGGAGCATCTGAGAAACCTCCTCCTGCAGCAGATCGGAACAGAGACCCACCGTTAGACATTACGTGGAGTGAGAGACCTTGGAACACTCAGCCCCGAATGGGATCAAATCCATCAAATCCCTCCCCTCAGAGCTCAGGGGAACCCACAGAAGAGGAAGTGGAAAGAGTGTGCTAGCCAGAGGGGGTGGAGGGCACCGGGAGAACAGGCCCTCTAAAGAACAAGATCAAAGCTCACATGAGCTCACAGAGACTGAGGCAGTCAGCATGGGGCCTGCACTGGGCCTCTGCACTCATATAATGGCTTCCACTTTAGTGGTTAGGGGACTCCTGAGCGTGGGAACCAGTCGGTCCCCGATTCTTGAGCCTTCTCCTGCGCTCTTTTCCTTTTGTTGGTTTCTCTTGTCCAAATTCAATGTGATAGTCTTTGGTTTATTTTATTATGCTATATTTTTAAAAACTGAATGAATGAATGAAAACCTAGCCAGTAGGGTAAAGGTTAAACAACTAAGCTGTCATTTTTATCTTCAGGGTGCAGGGGAAAACCATTTTCTCCAATAGAGTAACACTGGGTTTATCAACCGTTCCAGGGAAGGCCTCATGTTCAAGAATAGTTGACCAATATAATGGACTTCACAATTTCTTGTGTGTGTGCTTTTATTTGGTTATACTCGGTGAGTTTTTCTTCTGGTTTCTTTTGCTTGGGGGAGAGGTTGTTTTAGTTTGTTTTCTTGGTTTTAGGGTGTTTTGCTACTGTATTGAGTGTTTGTTTGTTCGTTCATTTGTTTGTTTTGAGGAAAATGGTAAAGTTGGGTGGGTAGGAATGGGGAGAGGATCTGGAAGGACTTACAGAAATGGAGAGCCCTCACAGACACATCATCTACCTGTGCTCCTCACAGACTCCCAGACCAATCCAATTTGTTGTTTATAAAATAAAATTCCCACTTCGACCAGGTAGTGGTGGCGCACGCCTTTAATCCCAACACTCGGGAAGCAGAGGCAGGCGGATCTCTGAGTTTGAAGCCAGCCTGGTCTACAGAACAAGTTCCAGGACCAAGAGCACCAGCTGCTCTTGAAGAGAGACCATGTGTAGTTCCCAGCACCCACATGGTGGCTCACAACCAGCTGTAACTCCTGTTCCAGGGGCTCCAATACTTTCTTCTGACCCCTGCAGATACCAGGTACACATGTGATGTTCATACGGACTTACAGCAAAACACTCAAACAAATAAAATGTAAGTCAAAAAAATTATCCAGCTCAAGATATTTTGCTATAGAAACTAAATAAATGAAGACCCAGGTCCATATCCTAATCCCAAGAACTTGTAACCCTGATACTCTGCATCACAAAAGAAGCCTGGCAGATAGGGCCTGGGACAGATGTTTCAATGGTGAAACACTGCAAATATTAAGATCAGAGAGTTTGGATCCCCAGGGCCCAGAATAATCCCCATGGGTACAGCAAACCCCCTGCAATGGCAAGAACTGAGAGGGGAGTCAAATGATCCCTGGTGACATGGCTAGTTATCAGTAGACTAGCTAAATCAGCACGCTCCAGGCTTGTGCCTGAGACCCTGGTGGTTCTGGATGCTTATGCTGTCCTTAGTGTGTAGTCTTGCTCAGCACTACGCTGATGGTTTTTTTCTTCTCTTGTGCTTGCTCCCTCTCAGTAAGCGACAGAACAGCCCCTACAGAAGTGGGAAGACGGGATAGAAGGGGAGGAGTAGATGTTGCCAGGTAACAAAAATACAGAAAGAAAACATACCCAGAACTTTCCTAGTTAGAACAAACAAACAGCGGCCTACACCACCTCTCAGACTGTGAGAGAGAAAATGAGAGGAACTGGTAAGTTCTTACCGTGAAGGAAGATCCACTCTCTCCAGGCCCCCTCTTTGCTCCTCTAAATTAATCTGTCTAGATTATAACTCCAATCACTCTATGGTTCTCCCCGTCACAGAGGAGGTCCTGGTGTAGGGTAGAGTGGTCTGCAGGAAGCCTGGGCTGTGGCATGGCCCCGCACGTACATAGTATCTGTCCTGGGCATGCACTGAGACTGTTGACAGAAATTCAATCCAGTATCAGCCCAGTCTGGCTAAAAGAACTGGAAGGATTGTTCAGAATGACAGATCTGGGCAGAACTCAGGTGAGGCAGGCATTTGAAAAGAGAAAAAGGTCAAGGTTGTTTTTATAATAACACAGCATCTATAGTCTCTGTCGTATCAGATCAGAGCTTAGAAACAGCTTCCGGCTGGCCCGAGGGCTCTGCCCAGTGCTAAAGCAGACCATATGAATGAGGGACTCATCTCAACACAAGCCACCAGCATCCCTGAGCGACCCATTCAGGCCACCCCAAAACTGAAACTCCTTCCACATATGATACACTGAAAGTGACCCCCACCTGAAAGATTCTGCACCTGGTGGCCACTCTCTCAGAAGTGTCCCCCAACTATTGTCACACCGCAAGGCTCTTTCCTTTCTTCTTGCCTTGGGAAGGCCACTCCTTATAGCGCCCATTGCTCTTCTTGGTCTCAGTCAACACAGGGACCTGGTTGTCATCTGACACTCCAAGCACCATACTAGACCAGGAGAAGGCAAAGGTAATCAAAAGCCATATCACATGCCAATACCATGCATCCCCCATTCCAATGTACACCTTCCCTACACACGTCTGCATCCCAGACAGCCTTCCTTCCCTCAACGGGGGTGCAGGGAGCTGTCCTAGACCTCCTGCAGTCTTCATTCCATGACTTATCCATAAGATCATCTTCTCTGAGGTCTACAAAGCCTCATGAATAAATTGCTTTCATTGAGGTTTCACTATCAGAGGATGGCAGGAAGTAACTGTGTGTGCCCCGTGCCTCAACCAGAAACCACTGTAACAGTCACTTTTGTGCCCCCTGAAACACTCAGATATTCTCTATCTCTAAGGACAGCCACACAAGGGCTTAGGACAAGGTCCTGGTACGTATAACAAAACAAAATGTTGTTTGCATTTTTATTCTCAGTGTATGTGGGAGGGAAGTTACTGTGTGTGTGGGGGGGTGCATGTATGGAGGTCAGAGGATAACTCTGGGGAGTTAGCTCTCTCCTGACACAAGTCAGAAAGACTACACAAGCTCCCTGCCCACTGAGCCATCTACCACTCCAAATCATTTTGTTTGTTCGTTTGTTTATGGGAAAGACTTGGATTTTTGTTGTCATTGTTGTTGTTATAATCTGTAGACCAGCATAGTCTTCAGTCGGGGAAGAGAATATTAGCCGTCATTGGTGCAGGGCTCAGACAGCTCCCTGGAGGGTTCAAAGCAAAAACATACCCTTGCAGAAACAAAACAAAACAAAACAAAACAAAAGCGACTTTTCACCAAACAAGCAGGTATATAAAGGAAAGCACTTACAACTCCCTGGAATCATCTTAAAATAGCTTTAAGTCCTTGCCACTACAGACCAGCGTCTCCTGTCCTGTTTCAGCCTCCAAGCTTTGCAGATAGATACCCTCTGCCTATGCCCTCACCTACGCCTCGGTTTTGAAGACCTCTGATGTATACTTCCTTCTCTTGGCACCTTTCTCTGCCACATGAAGGGCCCTGGATGAGGGACGCCATGATGGAAGGGCTCAGTGCTGGTGCTCAGGAAACAGACATGGTCCAGGATGCTTCTCCTGTCTGGGTCTGATAGCATCCTCCAGGCCTCCACTAGGGACTCAGGACTTCCCTGCACTGATCTTCTCCCAGCCAGGAGCTGCTTGCTGCCTTTTCTGCAGACCATGCCAGACTTGGCTGCAGTCTGTGACTATTTTCCATTCCAGCTCGGCTGCCAAGGCATTCCACGAGCCTGTCTAGATGAGTTTCCGTCTCCGTGAAGTAGTGATTCAAATAAGGCTTCAAGGCGTCACAAGCAGCCTTGGAGAACCCACTACAGAACACTATGCAGAGCCACCATAGCTGTGTGAGTAAGAATATCCCCCATAGGTTCCAGATGTCTGAACACTGGGTCCCTAATTGGTGGCACCATTTGGGTGGAGGGAGCAATACGAAGTGAGGCCTTGTTGGAGGAAGTTCGTCTCCAGAGGTGGGCTTTGAGCGTTTAGAGAATGTGCATTTCCAGTTAGCTCTCACTTCCTGCTCTTCGTTCAAGATTCGAACTCACAACAATCCACTTGGGCTGCCTGCTGCCACATTGTCATGGTCATTAAGGACTCTAACCCTCTGGAATGGTAAGCCAACATAAACCCTTTCTTCTAAAAGTTGCCTTGGTCGTGGTGCCTTATCACAGCAACATAAAAGTAACTAGTATAGACACACATTTCCCAACAAAAAGGTAAATTTTACTCCAGGGAACAACAATAATTTCCATAAGAGCCGTTCATCTGCTAATTTAAATATTGTTTTGGACACACAAATAGCAGCCTTTCATTATATAGTCATCAAGCCATCGCTGCCACTTACCCATAGTCTATCAGGTCTCATGGTTCCCACACCCCTCACACTTAGTGAAAAGGTGTCCTGCTTCCAGGCACCTCTGTTTATAACCACTCTTTTATTAAAAACCAAGGGAAGAGCTCATTTTATATTAGAACAACTCAGAAATGCACCTTGACCTTGACAATGATGCCACATGAACCCTGTGGTCCATTAACAGATCAGCACAGGCCAAGCATCCACAAGCTGAACATGCTCCCAAGCCTGAATCCCCGAAGTCTGTTATCTAATCCTCCACGCCTAGTCCAGACTGGGATGTGCTTATCCAATAAAATGACTCAATGAAGGAGCTGCCCACTTTCCCAGAGCTGCTAAGTTCCCATTCATCCTCAGCCCTGCTTCCTGAAGCTACTTCAGTTCCTTGGATCACAAGTTCCCTGTGTTGGCTACTCTTAGGCAAGCATTTTAAATCTATGTTTAAAAACCTGTTGAGTTTTTTCTTTCTGCTTAAATCATATTGTTCTGTGTGCTTTCCCTAAGTAGATACACAGAAAGAGCTTCCAGAAAACAAACCTGGCAGAATTCAAGACATTGGAGTCTCCAAACTCCAGCAATGGAGGCTTTACAGTTACAAGAAAAAGAGCGTGGTGCCCCCGCTGACTCTAATAGCTGCTTTGAGAAGCTTGTGTGGGTACCCTTCTCCTACCCCCTTCCCCTCTTTACCCCCCACCCCTGCCTTGAAGTAGTCCTTCTTAAATTCCTGTGCTTACCACCAGCCTCGTGGAACCCTCACTCTTCTTCAGCTGTAGATTCAGTCAGGCAATCGGTAGTAATCGTTGTTGGGATATTCAGCTACTGAGTGGATTGTGAAGTCCAGCATGTTCTCAGTTAGCATCTGGATGGGTGCGTTCAGGCATGCATGTGTGCGTGGAAGGATCGGTGGGTGCGTGGCGCGCATGGCAAGATGAAGCATACGATTCAGTGTTCCTGCTACGTTTGTTTATGAGGCTGGGGAGTATCTGGAAGGCTGGAGAGTAGGGCACTACATTCCTCTCTGTTGTCTGGGAAGAATGTCCATCCACAGATGAGAAGATTCCTTCTCATGGTTTTGATTGTCAACTTTCTTTTCTTGTCCTGTGTGTGTGTGTGTGTGTGTGTGTGAGAGAGAGAGAGAGAGAGAGAGAGAGAGAGAGAGAGAGAGAGAGAGAGAGAGAGTTGCAACAAGGCTATAAGCTTTTCAGGGGATCCTGGCCATCCCTGTCAACCCTACAGAAGCTGGCCCAGGGCCACAGACTGTCAGTTCCTCAGTGCTTTGCCAGACAGCTTGCCTCTTGAAGGACATTTCAAGAGCTTCTCCGAGAATGCTCTTTCAACCCCACCCTCTCTTCCTGTCAGTTCTACTTGCGCAGCACACAGCAGGGGCTTGGGATAGCCTTGCTGCCCTCCTGAGCTTCAGGCTAAGATGAGCTTTACCATTCCATGTCAGCCTGGACTCCACCTGAATTTCTGCTGATCTCCATCCTGGCCCCTTTGTTTTGTCCTCTGTCTACCATGTCACTGTATTCCCTGAAAAGCCTTTGATGTGTGTCCTAGATGAAGGTGGAGCCACCCCTTTCTGGTCCTCAGAGTTCATCCACCCAAAGGATATGACAGCTGCCATGAGTTAAAGCAGAGTGTGTGTCCCGTGAGCTCATTTGGGAGTTCTTAAACAACAGTCGCAGAACGCGCGAAGCCAATCAGGGCAACACGGAATCTGAAAACACTGCAGAAAGTCTGTGCTGTGGGGACCGGAAGCTCCAAATAGGAATCAGCCATCCAGCTGGACAAGAAGTCCTACAAAAGGTATGAGGAGCAGCTACGGGGTAGAGCCGCCAGCGCCTGCAATAGTCATTCTTGGCTTCCACCAAGTACATTTGTATTTGTTTCCTATCTAGAAAGACCGGACAGCATATGGGTTTGAATTTTCTACTCTATACCTCCTCTTTCTGTCTCTGCCTCAGTTCTTCTGAAGCTAATTATAGTACTTACACCAGAAAGTCCCCTGAGCATCATGGGAGGTGGTATCAGTTAAGCACAGGGTGGGGGGACGCCAGTTCAGCTGAAAAGTGCTCAACGAAGAGTAGGAGCTGTTCCTATCAAGAAGAGGTTTTTTTGTTTTGTTTTGTTTTTTGTTTTTTCTGTACAAAGGATGGAGCTTGTGGACAAAGGGGTAAAACTTCAGATCCCCAGAGTTAAAATTAAGGGAGCCAGTAAAGATAGCTTTGAGACAGGAAAACTAGTGCTTGGTTATTTTTGTTACTGATATTTATGTCTTCAACAGGCATCAAATGAACTCCATATTTACACGGTATAACTTGACAAATTTTGATGCCTGCATACATCTATCACTACAACTAAGATAGCAGACAGGTGCCAACAGCCACTGAGCTCCAGTTTGTGTCACCTCCGTCCAGGTGTCCTGCACATTTGTCTCATCACCTCTTCACAATAAACCTGTCCCCTAGATTTCTCAGGTGAGGAAGAATGAATCTACTCAGAAAAGTGATGGGATGTCCTTGGGATAGGCAGGCAACTGGATCATCTCAAAGCAGGACCAGGAACAACCGGTCTGCCACAAGAACCCCAGATCTTAGGGAAGGGGGACAGGGCGGGGAAGAGAGTAGACCTTGGTGATTCTTAATTTGTTGGCTTCTGTGTGAAGACGTGTGAAGGTTACTTAGCCAGTCCTGGTGGTAGGCATCTAACCTCCCACCATTTGGGATACTAAGACTGAAGGATCATCACCTAACATTCACGTCCCAAAGGACAAAAGGGCCTCTTTGGAAGTCCTCTGGAACAAGGAGTGGCGTTGCTGGAGAAAGAGGGTGATTCCTACTCTAGCCTACATGTGAGCACAGACGCATGCCAGGGAGACATCAGCTGCAGGCCCAACAGCTCTCTCTGCTCCTCCAAATCCTTCTTTGTGTGGAAACTTGACCACTGTGACTGGGGCTGGAGAGTGAAGTCTGTGGATCCCACCAGAACATGAAGATCAGGCCTGGGGACTAACGTCCTTATCAAGACAGCTGCTTAGTCCCTTCCACAGTGTAAGTGCACAGTGAGAAGCTTTTTTCTGTCACACTCCAGCCAACACTCCATCTGCAAAAGGCTCTATCTTTGAGTTCCCCGTCCCCAAACTGTCATCAACAATTTTCTGTTGTTTCTACTGTCATTCCAACGCATTTTGTTTGAATAGACCAAAGCAACTAGTCTGAATCAAGACCTATCTGCTGGGGAGGACATGGGATGAAATACATTATTGTCTTTAAAGACACCAGTCTGTCACTTAGCAACAGACCAGCAAACAGGCAAACAAGGGTATGTCCCTGAGATAGGCTGACAGGGAAAAGGAGAAGGGCTCTGCACAGTAGCCATGACAATGTGTGAGCTCAGCCAAGGCCAGAACTACCTGAGACTACTCTGAGCCAAAGGCAGAAGCATCACAGTTCTGTTCCTCTTCAGCAGAGAGAGTCAGGGACTCCGAGGGGATCTGAATCTCCGTGTGGCTTTGGCTTGCTTTGGGGCCTACAGGGAAATCTGCTTGTAGCATTGAAGTTTCTCCAGCCTCTTTTCTGATGAGACGCAAGAAGGAAACCAGCGAATAGGCTCAGGGTCCCGGGACTGAGTCCTGTCCCTGACGTCCGTGACACTTGCGCTCATGTCCCTGCTCTTGTTGGGATGGCTCCTGTCTCTCTTCTTTGCAGCTGGTGTCAACCCAGTTATGACGATACAGTTAAACACCGCCTCAGAAAAGCCTGGTGATAGCTCCTTAGTGCCCCCACTGTCCCCAGCCACAGGTTTCCAGCCAGCTCCTCTAATGAGGGAGTGTGTGAATTGTTCTCCACCCTTTCCACATGGGAGGCAGAGGGTTTCCTTCAGCTCACCTCTACCACAGCTCACCTCTCCACAATACACCAGGACTTCTCCACAATACTACATGGATTTTTCTTAGAATGAAGGCAGCAGAGGGCTCTTCAGCAAGGAAATCTGACTTCCAGGAACTGAAGGCTCCTCTCATTTTCCAGCTTCCCCAGGCCAGAATCCCTCCTAACTTCAGGGCTTGGGGAACTTGGTAATCACATCTGACAGTTGCACAGGGTCCTCAGAGGATCTTCTGTAAGCCACGGGCCTCAGAAGCACCCAACTGACAGTTCCCCTGATGGATGAGATTGCTCAGAAAGGCGGGGCTGGACAGAGATGCCAGGGTTGAGACTGAGGCAAAGGGGCCAGGGCAAATGGGAGATTGAGTTATGTCTGACCCGGACTTGTCAATTGGGTCTACATCCCTGACTAATACACCACAAAGGAAGCCAGAGCCGTGTGCAGCAGTGCCAGTGTTTGAGACACAAAAGAAGACGCTCTTGAAGATACCAAGCATTACCAACACCCCTCAAACCTGGTCAGGCTTCTGACATGGACACATATGCTTCAAACATAACCATTGCAATGGCATGGTGAGCCGCGCCTTTAATCCCAGCACTCAGAGGCAGAGGCAGAGGCAGAGGCAGAGGCAGAGGCAGAGGCAGAGGCAGAGGCAGAGGCAGGCGGATTATGGGACTCCCACTCCAGTCAGGTCTAGGTGATGAGTTCCAGATGAGCCAGGGCTACATAGTGAGACCCTCTGGAAAGAGAAAGAGAAGAGAGAGACAGAGACAGAGACAGAGAGAGAGAGAGAGAGAGAGAGAGAGAGAGAGAGAGAGAGAGAGAGAGAGAGAGAGAATGGGAAGAAGAAGGAAGGAAAGAAGGAAGGAACAAATGAAGGAACGAATGAAGGAAGGAACAAAGGAACGAAGGAACGAACGACAGATTTTCTCCACCTCTTTGGGGCAGGAACAAGAGGATTTGTTCTAGAACATCTATACTGTTGTGTTTTTACATTTTTATTCTCTCTGCTGTACCAGAATCTCGTCCATGATAACAAGGGCTGTACCCTCCTCGTCATTCTATTCTCAGCCTTTCAAAGCACTGGCTGCCTGGATGGCTCCTAGCTTTTAAAACACATACTAAAAGGGTTCTATTTTAATACAGAAAATAAAAAATGCAGTAAAAACTAAAATAATTTTTATTGCAAGTGAGGAGGACATTGTTGTTGTTTGGTCTGGTTTGGTAAAGATATAAGCTTTTCTAAGGTTTAATTATACCTGAAAAGATTTTGTTGTTGGGGTTGAGGAAATGCTAATTTACTATATGGATTCCTCTGAGATATCCCTTAGCTACAAATTGACATTAATTATTCATGGCCCTGATAGGTCCTATATTAAGAGAAATTTTGTTCCCATTAGGATGTAATTCACTAGCTCAACACTTTCAAAACACAGAACGTGGATTATCAGAGGGAGAAATGTATCCTGGACACAGAAGCATTGGGGGAGCATAGAAAGCCTGCCCCGATGAGGGGGAAGAGGATGCAACAGGCTGGGAGGAAAGAAACAAATCGACTTCAAAAAAAAAAATCTCTAAATCAGCAGCAGCAGCACCATCGCCACAAAAAAGACCCTGGCGGAACCCGAGACCTTCATCCCCAATAATCAAAGATTCAGCCCCCTTCTTAGACATCTTTTGTGCCCACCCTTCCCGCCTGTGTTAGTTCCCTACTGAGACAAACGTGGTCACAAAAATGTCCCTCAATCTGGCTCCTCCCTAGGGAATAGACCCAGGTCAAGGACAGGGAGGGGAGTAATGACAGACCAAATTATCATCCAATTAAACAAGAACTAATAACAAGCAAAAGGGACTAGCTAACTAGCTACAGAGCCACAGAAGCATAGGTCCATCAGCAAGTTCCGCCTTGGAATATTTAATTCTTTATTTAACATGGCTGTGGTAGTGTTCTCAGCCCATGACCTGAGTTCCAATCCTGCAGATGGCAGAGAGCTGAGGACCGCTGTTCTGGGTGTGTTCATTTCATGCAGAAATGAAACTCTGAATGAATGGAGCAAAAACATCAGATCCCCCGCCCCAAGCATCTTTAACAACGACAGCAAACCAACCACCCACATACTGAAGGCTGCTAGGTCTCAAGTACGTGGAGGTGCTGAGTTTGTACATCTATTAAATGTGCCCTATCAAAGGGGAAGAAGCCAGGCACTGGCCTCCCAACTGGCTTTTCTATGATGTTAGCCAAATCTAGGTGATATTACCTTTTTAAAATAAAATGCCATTCAAACTCTGTGTAGGGTGTACATCAGAGACCCTCACATGACTTTGAGAGGAGATGAAATTCCTCAGCAGAAAGAAGACTGGATGCCATTGACAGAGGTAATCCTGCTAGAGAATGCTGCTAAGTAGCCCACCTCATGGAATGGAAAGTCAGCTGCTGGGATGGAAATTCACATCCACAGGCCTGCCTGGCAGTCTGTGTCTGCTTTCATTCGGTCTTTCGAGGGCTGGTAGAGTTGCCTATTTGCCAACGTGGTGTGTGGCCCTGTGGGTGTGGCAGTGGGAATGAGCGGATGCCCACTTCAACAGGATGGCTCAACTATGTGGGAATTGCCAATGCCACCTCATCACCCTAATTCCAGAGCCAGTCATATAGAAGGAAGAAGTGACACCCATCCAGGATACACAATGAAGCCTGACCTACCCCCAGAAAAGTTTGGAGGTGCCTAGTTTCAGGGTGCCAATCATATAGAGTCTAAGATAATTTCATTAAACAAGGTTTACATTTAAAAAAAAAATCACACCCAAGGTGGGACTGTGAAATGGTACAGCCACTTTGGAAAGCAGTTTGGCAGGCCCTCAAAATGTTAAACATAGAATTCCGGTCTGATCCAGAAATTCTACTTCTAGGTATACACCCAAGATAACATAAAAGACGGCTCCATTTAAAGCACGTGCAGGGATGTTAACTCCAAAGAACATAAGCAAGCCCCATTGTCCGTCAGCTGATGACTAGAGGCATGAGACCCAGTACTGCCTCACACGGAAAACTTATCCAGCCATTAAAAAGCAATAAAGGACTCATACACAACATAACACAGAAAAGTATCAAAGATCAGCGAGGGAAGTCTGACACAAAAGACCACGTGTTGTGCAACTTTGTCATATGACGTGTCAGATATAACTAATCCATTGAAACTAAAAGATTAGTGGCTTCCAGGGGTTGGGACAAGGCACACAGATAAGGGACTTCCAGAGAGTGTAGAATCTTTTTCTAAGACAAGACATGTTCTAAATGAATTAGGCGATGATTTCATCTCAGTGAAGACACTAAAAACACTGAATCCTGTTCTTGAAGAGAGTGAAAAATCATTGTGAGTTACACGTGCATTTACACCTTAATCCCCTCTATAAAGTGAACCAATAAAGCTGAGGTTTGTTTTAAGAGATAAGTGTGAATCCTTCTCTAAATAAGGAAGAAGAGGAGCACACAAACATGGCACATGGGGCCAGAAGGTGCTGGACAAGCACACACCATCTGCATAGCAAACATTCATACACATTCACACATACATACTCTCACACACACACACACTCACACACTCACACACTCACACACTCACATATATACACACACATACACATTCATGCACACATACATACACTCACATATACACACTCACACACATACACACACATTCATATACACATGCACACTTATACACACATACAAACACATACACATTCACACACATACACACACTCACATATACACTGATACACACACACACACATTCATGCACACACACATACACACACACATAATAGCTCTGGATCTTAATGTTTTCTCAGGAGATAAATAATTGAAGCCACATTCTAATTCCTTTGCGTTCTGTTTTGTTTTACCACATAAGATCCAAAGATTATTCTCTTTTTTTTCCATTGAAATACCCAAGGCACAGAGAGATAGAGGTTATCCAGGTTATCCAGCCACTTGGATAGAGGAAACAGAGCCTCAGTTTCCCCCAATGACAGTTCCTACTGCATGGGATGTCTGTGAGAATGGAATGGATGAGCAGAAGAAACGTACAGCTCAGTCAGCCCTCTCCTCAGAAAACACTAAGCTCCGCCAGCAGCAGTTGACCTTGGTGACAGCACCAGGAATGAAACCTGTCTGCCACCGAGCTTCTATTGTGCACTTACGAACAAATTTGTGACTCCTTGTCCTTGGGAATAGTAAATTCTGGGGCCTGTGGGTGGCTCGATAGGTGAAGGCCTTGCTGACAAAGCTGCTGGCTTGAGTTCAATCCCCAGAATCTGCAGGGTAGGAGACAACTGAGCACACACATGTACAGTGGCCGACATGAGGCGGACACACATGCAATAAACCATGAAGAAGGAGGAGACAGTAGGTGCCACTCGGGCTGACTGCAGATAGAGATTTATAAAAAACAATCTATTTCCTTTCCCAAAATCACAGCCCTAGGAAATATTGTTACCTATCAAAATCCAGTCTCGACTAAATGGGGAAATCGGTTCTTTTAAAAATCCCTCTTGGAGTGGGGGAGTTCTGGGGCTTTATTATATAAGAATCTTCATTCTGCTTTTCCTGGGTGACAGATCTTAATATCCATGGAAGAAACATGCCATGTTTTGTCCCTAGAAAGGAGAGAGGGGATTGGTCTTGTTGAAGACAGCACCCATCACCAATGCAAGCTTCACACCTCACATGCTCTCCTGTTTGTCAATAACGAGAGAGAGAGGGATATGGTGTGAGTGTGACTGACTCATGCTGTCTTCCTGAAAGGATTGCACTCTGTCCTTCCTGCCATTCCTAGGCCCTCGGGGAACAGGGCTCAGACTCTGCCCTGCCCATGCATCCACCCCATCCACCATACTCTTAAATACAACACTGCTTGTTTGCACTGTACGGCTGAGAAAATGGGCTCAGAAAACATTAGGTTCCTTCCCCCAAGGCCTTGTGTCATGGACAGTCGCAAAGCACAGACCTGAAAAAGTGCTCAAGCCCTGGATCCCTATCCTACCCCTGCAATGCGTCACAGTGTCCAGGATTGGGAGTTTAAACTCACCTAGAGTGTCTATAAAAGCGTACAAGAATATCCAATCTATAGCCCTTAGGCACACTTGCCCCAAATAACAATAAATTTGGCTTAATACAAAATCACCAACTTACTTAAAATATTGTGAGATTTTTTTTTGTAGCTGGATTACATGGTTCTTCAGCCCAAACTCTGCAAATGACAATGTCATGATGCTATGTCAAGAGGCTGGCCACCCTGTGCTACCCTCCATCAAGCTCACTCTTCACTCTAAACGTTCCGTCTACATCTCGTGCAGGTTAGCCAGCCGATTCTCTTGCAAGCTATTTTTGATGAACTAATTTGAGTTTTACACTCTCCTCACCCTCCCATCTGTGTAGCATATGTTCGTTCAGTCACTGAACATTTATTGAACAATATCATGTGAAAACACCCTTGCTAGGTATCGACAGGATAGAGGAAGAGGCAGCTGAAGTCAGGTCCCTGACTGAAAGGCATTTACAATCTGGTAAGAAAGACGAAGAACAGAGATGATAGCAGCAGAGTGGAGAGTGCTGAGCATCGAAGGAGCGTGACGCAGAAGAGCGTGGGAACGGAGCCCTTCCCTCACGTGCCCGAGACAGTCCCAGGCCCTGTCAAAAGGGTCGTCGTGTGCCAACGAGGTAGAGTGAGGCACGGAAAGTCACTGTCGCACAGGGCTGCAGGGCCAAACTCTTTTCAAACAAGGAGATTTTGTAAAAGGAAAAACAAACCTACAAACAAACACAAAAAGAGCTGGCTATCGATCTAGCCACACAGCATCCAGGCACAGCGGGTCATCTCGGTCCAAAAAAATCGATAGTGAGATCAATTCCTGATTGAGAAGTTTTTAGACTGCCACAGTATACTAAGCAACTCATTTTCTCTTATTTCATTTTTAGGGATGTCAGCTCTAAATGTCCAAGGCTAAACAGAGAAGAAACTGCCTGGGATGGGATTTGAATGGGTCTGAAGTACCCCATGACCCCCACCACCCCCGCTGACACCACTTCAGACAACCTACCACACTTGAAAGGTCTGCAAAAATGTGAAGTGATGAAGTCTTGCTTGTTGGTGGTGGTTTAAGGCTCATTAAGGGAAACTGATAAAGGACATTAAATACAATGACACCCATGAGATCACTAAGTCAAAGAAGGCCTCCTCCACCTGCTAGCATGCCTGCTGACAAGCCAGGGTTCTCTAGGTGTGAACTTTTTCTAGATCCCAGTCACTCACCATAAACAAAGGCAAGGGAAGTATGGTCATTCAATGGGACTCATTTGAACAGGGGGTGGGAACGGCGTCCATGTATTCCCGGACTTGCAAGCAAAGCACAACTAAATTTAGCAGCCAGTGATATTGATTTGATTAAAAATGGTTGAAGACTTGTAAATGTCACTGGAACTTAGCAAAATGAATATTATTAAATCCTTCTGGTGACGGGGGAAACTAACACAGGGATTTTCTGCGGTCTCTGTAATTAATTGCTCTGTCATGATTTATATTAACTTACAGTACAACTCCATTAGCTCAGACCTGTCATCTCTGCTCAAGGAACCACCAAGTAATCACTACCACATTAAAGAATAAATTAGTTTTTGGCTTGGAGCCTAGTTGTAGACTGTTTCATTCGTGTCTGCTGTAGACATATGTACCTAATAAAGTTGGGACGAATGAGTTAAAGGACATATACATCAATGTCAGTGGCTTAGATGGTGGAGACAATACGTTCAGCGCTGTTCATTAGGCCTAATGAATTTCCCTCAGCTGCACCACCTTGTGTTTATCAAATGCCTTCAGGTCAACTGCACCGTGAATGATTCCCTAAAACTAGGTAGGTCTTCGGAGAGTTTATGCTCTTAGCAGTCTGAGGCCTGTGGTTGTCATAATAGCTCCGTGTGGTTTTTGTTAACACTTCATTACCCTAAAGTCGGATAAATTATCCTCTTGCCTCTCCTGCTATGTGCAAACACAGACACAGAGTCCTAGCTACTGCTTACCATAGATTATGGGGATTTGTAAGGGTCTATCAAAGTCATCTTTCACTTTGATAGCTGGATGATGCCCTAAGCAGTGCTTGATAGAAGACTGCTTTACATTTCAAAGAAGGCTCCAGTTGCCTCCGGGGTCTGTAAGCTAAAACTTGAACCACTTCCTCTTCATTTCAGGCCAAGGAAAGCTAAATTGGCACCGGGCTGGCCAGAAGGGTAGCTGGATAGAATCTGTGGCACGGTATCTTAGGCAGCCTTGGGTGAGGAGAAAGCCTGTGGCCCCTAGGAGTTCCCCAAATCTGAGAGGCTCCAAGGACAAAGTCATTTCGGCTCAGATCTTCGGGCACTGCCCAGACATTCATAATTTGTCCTGGATCATTTCTGCAATTTGAATCATCAGCTGTCAGCAATTCCTTCACAGATGCTATGCCCGCAGTGCAAGGAGACTGCGACGCAGGGGCTTCTCCTGCTTGGCTGAATGGAGTGACAAATGCCCAGATCACAGAGGGGCTGAGGCCGTAGCCAGCTGGAAAATGCACACATTACTGAGGACAAAATATGAGGAGCCTGAGTCAGTCTGCGAAATACGAGGAATCTGCTCTTCTACATACACTAAGTGACTAGATTTTATATTTACAGCAGTCAGTACTGGAGGCTTATGAGGAAAGGCATCCATTGTCACCAAATCTGTTTCCTGCATGTTATGTGCATACCCCTGACTCCATTTAAAATAAGTCATACGTAAACAGAAAAAAATTTCTCCTTGCCATAAAACAAATTTTTAGAGAGAAAATGGTGTTATAAAAGAAAACTAAAAGGCATTGGAAGGAGAATGGTGAATATCAGAACAAAAAAAATGGTGAAGGTGGAAATACAGAAAATACAGGCTTCTGTAAAGTAGGAATTCTTTCTAGATATTTCTCATTACTGGCTTTCGCTAGATAACAGACTGAGAAGAGAAGGTGTATTGAGCTAGTGTTTCTCTGTGAACTTTCACTCATCCCTGTGCCCTCGTAAAAGCACCCTGAGTATACAGTTGTGGTTCAAAATAATGTCTGAAAAAGTCATTTCTCAGCTAAGCAGTCTCGTTTTTTTTTATGTGGAATTTTAATATGTTCTACCTTGGATGGTAACATATCAGCAACTTCATTTAAAAACATGTCCCCAAACTAGCCTTTGACAGTAGCCACCATCAGCATGGTTCACTCTATAGTAGTGAAATATTTCATCAGAACAAGAATAAAGTAAAAAACGGGAGAGTAGGGGGGTTGGGCGAGGTGCTATTGCAGCCACTCTGTCAGCCAAAATGATGAGTGTGGCTGAAGACTGCCTTTTTCTGAAGAAACTGCTCTCTTATTTTTCCATCTCTCCTGTTTTCAGTCACTCTGGGAACAAAACTCACGCTCTCACAGGGGATGCGGACCAGTGGGGACCGAGTTGAGAGTCACTAAGCAGATCACAGAGACTCTTTCCCCAGGCAGCACTTTGTGGTTCCTGCCCTTTGTTTAGGTTCCCCCGTGGGATTTAGAAATATCAAATATGGATTCTCAATCTGTTAGAAAGCAGATTCCCTTTGCACCAGAGAGCTGGGCCTACAGATCAAACACCCAGTGTTTCTAATCCTTCCTTGATGGGGAACCCGGAAGCAACTATATCGCCTGAAGAGTTACAAAAATTGGGGTGATTCAGAAAGAATGGGCAAGTCCCTCTTTTGTTTGGCTTGATGAATAAATTAAAAAAATAAAATGTTTCTCACATGTTGGCGCACGTGTGTGTGTGTGTGTGTGTGTGTGTGTGTGTGTGTGTGTGTGTGTGTGTGAGCGTGTTCGTGCATGTGTACATACAAGCATGTGTACATACAAGCACGTGTATATGCATATGCTTAACTTCAAACAAATCTTGTACCTTTCTCCCTTTCTCCCTACCCCTTTTGTGCCCTGAGTCCTTCAGTAAAGCAAATGGTTCATTTTCAGCAGCACCCACTTTTCCCATTCAGACCTGTCTCTTTAGCTCCTAGATATAAAAGACAGCTGTGTTCCCTAGTTGCTAAAGAAGAGCCTGTGTACGAAGTTAACAAAACACCGTTTGGACAATGGATTTGATCTTGACAGCAGGGAGACTGGACTTTTCTAATTCATCTCCTCCTGGCTCCAGCAAATTACAGGTCCCTGTAAAGACCAGGCGACCCTCCTTCAGTGTGCTTATTGAGCAGGCTCAGGGGTGACCATATGATTTAGTACAGCAGCTTCGTGTCTCCGCATGCTCCATGGTCCAGCAAGGACTATCTATGGAGTACAGGCTCCCTCAGATGGCGGCCTGTGGGGTCCATTAACTGTGCATAAGCTATTTATTCAACTTCGCCTTTGCGCAGACAGTGTAGGAAGCCGATAAATGGGTACCTTTCCCCAGCCAAACAAAAATGATTTTCTATTATTTTATAGGATTGGGGGTAGAGGGAACAGCATGCTTATGTTAATAAACTCATATAGCCCTGTATTTGAATACTAGGAGATGCGACCAAGCACTTTGAATATAAAGAATAGATGGGTTGCAGCTCTGGGAGAGCACCAGGTAGCGAAGATTTTCCTGTAACCTCAGATGAGGGGCAGGTTTAAGCTCAGAGTTATAGTCATGCAATCTGAACATGTATGTTGTGGGGGTTTCAACAAAGGTGTCAAGTCTAGAAAACGTGTCCTGTGAGTACTGAGCAAGATTACACTCATTTGTGCTGGCTTTTTCTAATTAAAGAACATATAGGAGAATACAAGCTGAAGAGTGTTGGGTGTCTGCTGGAGGGCACAGCTTGCTTAGCGAGACTCTTAAATTTTTATTAGCTAACTAAGTTAGGTAACTAAGTCCTTGATTCTCCTCTCTCTTCCTGTCTTCTAAGTTGACTAGAATTGCTTGTCTTTCATGGAAGACCTCTCCTGACCAAAACAAAAAAATTGTTTCTTCCTCCTGAAGATACAAGCCCTGGCTGGACGTGGCTCAACAGTTAAGTGCTCAGGCTGCTCTTGCAGAGGACTTGAGTTCTATTTCTAGTGCCCACATGAGGTGGCTCATGAACACCTGTTATTGCAGCTACAGGGCAATCCAGTGCCCTCTTCTGGCATCTACAGGTACCTGCACTCATTGTGCATATACTCACATGCAGAGACACCCATAATTAAAAGTAAATTGTGTTTAAAAACAAATGATCTCTACAATACTTTCAGACACATTGTGATGTTTTTATGCTCTTTCTACATTCACAATGATGGCATAGCACATCTCTCTCTTCTCCCTGTACCTGGAATTTCATATAAAGACCCTCTGAGTATGAAATGAAGATTAAGTGAAATGATCATTTAATGAAACTACATTTGAATATTGTAACAAACAAAATGTCTCATCTCAACTTTCAGTATCCACTACACTCACACTCCATGGGTTTCATGCCTAGGTTTGCTGGTATGATAATTATATGCTGGTGAGATGAACACTCTAAAAATGGAATCTAGTTGACATTACACACGACCCAGGTGGTGTCATGCCAGGGAAAATGTTTGATGTCTTTTAAGGTGCAAAAATAAAGTCCTATTCATGAGACATATTTATATTCTGCACAATGGAAAATTAGTGCACTTTGTCTCGAGTTAATAGTGATTTGATAGCATGAGACTCCTAAAATGTCAAACCATTCAGGAGCTGTTTCAAAATACCGATTCATGAAGGTGAGTAATAGATTTACTTACATAGTGAGAGAATAAAATTCAGAAAAGATTCTAAATTATCTATCATTAACTAATTAATCCTATAGGGAGCTTGGCATAAATCAAAAGGAAAAAGAGTAGACTTTTAATTTTTAATAGACACAATAGATATTCTCTCTCTCTTTCTCTTTCTTCTATAAATAACCTTAACTGAAAATTATAATAATTTTGTTACCTGTGTTTATTTGGATAAGACACTGAGAGGAAATGGCACAAGCTTAAAATTCATGTAAGTCAACTTCCTTCCTATGGTTGACTAGATGCCATGGTCCAGGGAATCAACTCAGGATTTCTGGTGAGATGTGAATGACAATAGAGGAACATGGCTGAGCCAACAGATTGGTGTTTTGACTCCTGAATTTTACCTTTATTGAAATGCTTTATTGAGCTCATGACTAAGAGAAGCAAAACTTCCTGAATGCATTACATATCCACGTGGTCATTAAGTCCCATGCTAAATACAGAGGTAACAGATATGCAGGGCTAAGCTTGGTCCAGAGCTTGGTGCAAATGATGGACACTACTTGACCTAAAACTAAAGTAATATTATTGGTCAAGTTATAATTTCCCAAAGACAAATGGAAGAACCCCATGGTGCTGTTTCAATAATTATAATGTAAACGGGAATTATAAATGTAGATTTAAATTTTATTCTTTGAAACCCACCCCCAGTATGCATTAGGTACACTTCCGTGTCTATCTTTGCCATTCTTTAGCTGTGGTGGTTCTGCTCTTAGACACCAACATGATTCCTGGCTGTCCATCATTTCACCTCGTGTGTGGGAGGGTTGTCTTCCTCAGCACAACTTGAAGGGCAGAAGACGTGAATTATAGGTTCTCACACTCAGAGATTCATTGTCCGAACCTGAGTTTGCCTCAGAGCTAAAAGAGCAGTGTTGAGCAGTCTAGCTCTGCCAGACCACAGAGAAAGGCCAGTTGGTTGAATTTTGGTCAAGTGTATCCTAGCTTATCACTGCCCTTCTTAACTTACCCGTTATAGATGAAATGTCATATTATATATTCAAAGCCACAATGAAAATAAAATATTCTATTCACTAAACATTTATTAAGCATCTAGGGGATAGAAGGCACCAGTGCAAGTGCTGGGCAGACAACAGAAAATGAGACAAAACTCTGTGCTGTCACCGGCCCCACCATGTGGGGTCTTTGGAACTGAACCCAGGTCCTCTGCAACAGCCATCCCTACAGCCTTGCTTGGGCTTCTGAATCCTTTGAGAAGAACTTGGGGAGGGGGGATGTCTTCCAACTGAGAGTTTGGAAATATTTCACATATAAATTCAGGATCATGTGAGTCCTTCAAGGGTTGCCATCCTCTGTGGACCTGTCTGGGGCCTCATCTTACCATGTCTGATCTCATCAGGCATGGGCCCCACCTCAGGCTGTGCCTGCTCTGTATGAATCTTTCTCCTGCTAACAGTGTGTATGGCCAGGGCTGAGAACCAGCAACTCTACAGTAAGTTCATAGCTTCTCAAAGAAGAAGCAAGAGACCCTTCCCCCTCTGTCCCATAGCAATGTTCCCATTTCCCCAGCCTGAGTCCCAGGTTGCTGGGTCTGCTGTTCAGTTTGCATTAGCAGACTCTGCCTTCCTAGGAGGTGGCCCACACAGTGGGGCTGCCAGGGGCAGCTGCCATCTCTCTGGGAAGTTGAAAGAACTGGATGGCAGACCTAGAGAAAACCAGATGACAGTGCAGCATATATACCAAAAACACAGCAGTACAAAATGGAGGTGTTTTCATCTCTGAATACCCGAAGATGTCATTTTGTAGTATTTGTTGGACAAGGGAATAACTCAAGCAACTTTATGTGCTAGTCTGTTTCTTGTGCTGCATATGTAAAAGCCTCATGCATTACCTAATACTTCCTTTTTTATATTTATTTATTTATTTATTTATTTATTTATTTATTTGTATTGAGGAGCATGTAGGACGGCGTTTCCCTGTCTTGTCCTAGAACTTGCTATGCAGACCAGGCTGGCCTCCAACACATGGAGATCCTCACGCCTCTACTTCCAGTAATATCTGCCCTCTGAAGGTTTTTTATTTTTCTTGCTGCTGATTCTTTGATGGATTTGTAGGGCTTTTTTAATGGGATTTAGTTATTTGGGTTTATGATACAGGGTCTCAACATTTCATCTCCGGCTGTCCTAAACTTACTAGTAGCCCTAGCTATCCTTAAACTCTAGGAAATCCTCCCAGCCTTGGCCTCCACACACACAAACCACCACCACTGCAGGCCACAAGAAACAAAACAGAATATGCTCAACAAAAGCCTGTGATCCAAAGATGAGGAGGAAGGTGCTCACTACAAAAATAGCCCACAAAGGTCACGGGCCATGCATGGTAGGGGACCACCGGAACTTCTCACAACCCCCAGCTCTCACACTCCCTTCCATGGCTCTATTTCTACCACTACTCAGGTGTCCCTGGTTCAAGTCCTTGCTCTAAGGGGCCGCAACCTAGAAATGCCAGTGGGTGTTCCCTGGACTCTGACCCATGTTTAAAACAGTATCATCACCTCACCTCTGAAAATTAGGATTAAGGAAAGTGTAGCAGATGGCACAGTTTCGGCCTTAATGTGGGGTTCTCCTAGAACCCAAAATACAACTAAGTTTTCCTGATCCTTACTCCAAGTTGGTTACTTTGCAATTCCTCTGACGGTGGCTTCTTTGATTCTTCCAGATTGCCCTCATCGTCCTGGGGCCCTAAGAACTCAGCGCATCAAATGGTGTGATTAAAGTTGGTTGTTAAAAGTTGAGATCAGAGATTTCTCTTCCTGCATTCTCTCCCGCTTCGGGAGCTTCTTGGCTTTACAGGAGGCTCATTAATAGACCAGCTTGCGCAGTTTGTCATCTGTTTCATTATGCAAAATATATACTTTTCAATTACTTTTCCTGTGTGAGAATCTCTTAACTCTAACCAGATATAATGATTTCTTTGGGTTTCCTCTCAACCTCTGAATATCGTAGCTTTCCTAAAATCTCAACTGGGGGTAGAATATTGGACATCCCGGTGAGAATTAATTTTAATGTAATGATCTTTATGTGCCCATTAAAACAGGAGTGAGATAGCTTGCGAAGCTGACCACCAGGCAAACCTAGTATTGACCTCAAAGGAGAGCTTTCTGATCATTTTGTTTAATCTATTTCACATAGGATGTAAAGAAGCCATCCCTAAAATAAAGCTTTGGTTTGCAACACTAATTTTATTTCAGTTCTTCGAATAAAAGAGGAAAAAGTTAGAATGGGAGTCCTCTCATCTCCTGATGGTCTGATCTAAAGTTAAATTTTTCACAGCAGAAGCAATGAGAGGTGGGCACACACGTACACACACACACACACACACACACACACACACACACACACACACACACACACGGGAGCCCTTAAACATTTGGAGAGCAACTTTACTCTCATATTTACCTTCAGCCCCAGCCCTGGGTATCAATAAGAGACATGCATGGTATCCAGGTGTGGGACTGCATGTCTGTAATCCCACTGCTCCAGAATCAGAGGCAAGAGGATCAGAAGTTCAAAGGCATCCTTGACTACATAAGGAGTTTGAGGTTAGCCTAGGGTAGAAACCTTGTCTCAAAACAAAACTAAGAGATGTTGTCTGGGCTGGGAATGTAATTCAGTCACAGAGTGCTGGCCTACTATGCAGAGGTCCCTAGGTTTGATTGATAAGAACAAGGAAGGAAGGAAGGAAGGAAGGAAGGAAGGAAGGAAGGAAGGAAGGAAGGAAAGTACCGGACCATCCGGACAGAACAGGATAGGACAGAACACAGCCAGAGAGCACTCCACATGATTGCTATGGTTTGCCTGCAAAACACAAACCTTTGTAGTTCCTGTGTTTGAGCAGTTGGTCTCCAGAAGATAACACATTTTGGGAAGAACCCTTTGGAGGTAGCGCCTTGCTGCAGGAAGTGAATCACTTGGAAAAAGGTCTTGAGCTTTGATAACCCAGCCCCAGATCCTGTCCTCCCTGTTTCTTGACCTTGGATGCAATGTGACCAGTGGCCTCAGGCTCCAGCTGCTGTGCTTTCCCCAGCATGACAGAGTGTATCTTCAAATTCTAAACCAAAATAAGCTCACCCTTCCTCTAGATGCTTCTTGGTCACAGAAGTGACAAAAAATAAGTAATAAAACTCTAGGTTTTGTCTGTTGATGCCATGATATCTACGCAGCAACAAAAACAGCTAACAACCCATTTCTCAATGTTCCTCCCTGTTGTTAGGCAATGTGAGGCTCTATGTGGCTTCATTAGGAATTTAGGTTTCTGGATCTAGTACAAATGGTGCCAGCGGTCTTGGGAACATTTAATGTAGTCCTTTTCAAGAAAATAGAAAAATCCAACCTCACAGTGCACAATTATCTGAATTGAAACTGTGTGCTGGTTAGGTGTTTTTGTCAACCCAAGCTAGTGTCATCTGAGAAGAAGGAACCACAATTGAGAAAATGTCTCCCTAAGATAGGCCTTGAGGCAAGAGTGTTGGGTATTTTCTTGATGGATTATTGGTGTAGAAGGGCCTAGCCCAGGGTGGTGTCACTCCTGAATATATAAGGGTAATCATGGGATATATAAGAAAGGAGGCAGTGTTCTTCCATGGACTCTGTTTCAGCTCCTGTATCCAGGTTCCTGGCCTGACTTCCTTCAGTGACAGACCATGACCTGAAAGTCGTAAGATGAAATAAACCCTTTCCTCCCCAAGAACCTCTTGGTCGTGTTGCTTTATCACAGCAGCAGAAATCCTAACACAAACTCTATTAAGAGAGATTCATAATCTGTGAGGTTAAGATATCTTTAATTAGATAAACTCCAGCCAAACGCTAGCCAGAGCATGCCAGGGGCAGCAAGGCAGGGAGGCCAGAGCGAAGGGGCTCCCATGAGCCTTGTCTGTCCCTTTAAACCCTATCGCTAATCATCCTGACCTCCCCTTAACCACTCCCTGACAGGTGTGGTCAGGCACACATGTAGCCAGCTTCTAGCAGGCGTGGCTTACACTGTCCCCTACAAAACTCCATTGAGAGATGAACTAAGGGGGACTCAAATAACAGAAAAGAGGCAGGGAGGGAAGGGAGACTCAACTTGGATGGATCCAGCAGTAAATGCCTGAGGAGCTTCAGGTTGGAGGGTGTGGTCCAACGATAGCCCATAAAAAGTCCAAAGAGGGTTTGGGGTATCCAGGGCAGCATGTGCTGGAAGCCCTATCTCAGAAACTTATAAAATGGAAGAATGGAAGAGTGGCATAGTGAAGAGCTATGATGACACATCCCGAGTTCAAATCCCACACCTGCTTCTTACTTACTGTGATGTTTAATCTTAGTGGTTAGCTTGAATCAAGTAAAAGGCAAGCCACTGGATACTCTTGTGGGAGACTTTCTTAATTAGATAATTAAAAGCGGGAAACCCCACCCTAAACCCAGGTAGCATCTTCTAATGGCAGCCCAGATAAAAGGGAGATGGGAGTTTTGCTATTTGCCTGCTTGCCTTTGCTCTTGCTGGCAAAGTGACATACCCTGTAACTGCTACATTCCTCTGCTGGCTTTAGACCAACGTGTTTAGGTGTCAAAAGTAAAGTGAAAACTAGCAACTGTTTAAGAATCTTCCATGCCAGATTAGGACCGCTGAGACTTCCAGACTCATGGACTGAGAGACGACTAGACTCCAGGACTGCCCCCTATAAGACCACCATTGTAAGCCAATCTAATGAATTCCCTTTTAATAGAATCATCCTATCCATTCTTTTCCTCCAGAGAATCCCAATACACACCGAATAACTGTGAAAAAAATTCATTTCTATGATATGAGTTTCTCCTTTAAAACATAAAATTATTTACTTTCCAGGGTTGGTTTACTCTTCTAGGCCGGGTATTACATCCAAGTACCCATTTCCCCTTAAACATGAAATATAGCAATCATAAACAGAACTAATGTTTGTGTTTGTTCATTTGATATTATAATTAAGCTAGAGGCATCATCTTCATTGAAAGTGGATGTGTGTTATTAAGCCGACTTCAGCCTAAGTTACAAGCCTCCTCCTCATCACTCACTCACTTGACATGAGCTACTTTTCACATATGGAAGAGTGTTTGATAAAAACATGATGAAGTGCACAATTGAAATTTTCTCCAGTAGCTTATTGTGTTTCAAATTGAAACATGCCTATTTAGTGGTCCACCTGTCACAATAGCCCAAGACATAAAGTCCCCATGGCCTTAAAGAAGTGAGGGCATCTTCAATGTCCCAGAATTGCCAGCGATGAAGCAGGCAATGTCTGGAAATGCAGATGCTGTGAGTGTCCTGTCCATCACCAGAGGCAGCTGGCACTGAGGAGAATGTTGGGACTTCATTCTGACTGACCATGACACAACAGTGCTGCCAGCCTCGAAAGTTACCTCTAGATTAACCCTGTGTTCTCCCACCAGACTCCTGATGGCACCTCTGAGCATGTTCCTTGTTTCCTTTTTGGCTGAGTGATCCAGATGACATTAGCTGGGACAAATTTGAGGAAGAAAGGGGAAACATTTTATCAAAATCATTCTACATTTTATCTGGGTAACTGGCACGGAAAGACTATGTGAAAGATGCCGGATCTAACAGAAATCAGCAGAATTTATCCAGCTGAGAGACAGAAGTTCCATTGCTGTGACCCAAATACTCCTAACTGTACAGGTGCCACGAACAATGAACAAACAAATATCTCCCAAAACCATTGATTAAAAGAGGCATCTTGCTGGGATAACTAACCATACAATTTGAAATACTCAAAGCTTTGCTGTCCGACATTTTATTTTTATATAGAGCAAAGCAAAATTTAGATGTACTCCAAAGGAAAGATGGTTGGGGTGTAGTCATGCTGTTTGACCTTGCAAAAACCCTGGCAGGAAGTTATTTTGTTGACCAACAAAGTAAACAGGAAGGTGTAATAGTTAACTACAGCTGTGTAACACCTCAAGCGTCAATAGCTGAAGACAAGTTACTCATCATTATGCAGAACCCCATGAACTAGCTAGGTGTTACTGACAAGCATCCAGGCTAGACCTGGATAACCTTTGGTGAGGTTGCTCATAGTCTGAGACAATGGGTCAGCTAAGAACTTGGCAGTCCAGGCTAGCCCAATATATTGATCAGGCAGATTCATGTCTGTCCTATGTGATTCTTCATCACCCAGCAGATTATTGCGTGTGTGTGTGTGTGTGTGTGTGTGTGTGTGTGTGTGTGTGTGTGTGTGTAGAAGAGGATGCATGGAGTCCTTTTCAAACAGATGCTTGGTGTTGGCTTAGAGACAGATCTACCACATTCTACTGCTGAAGCAAGACACAAGGCCAGATTTATAGGTGGAGAAGGCAACACTTACAAAGGTGTGCTACAAAAATGAATAAAGCCAGGGAGAGTGAAGAATCTGAAACACTTTCATAATCACAGCCTGACCTCTCCAGAGTAATTCACATTTATTCCCTATATTAAACATACTCTTTCCTTCCTATTGATAAAATACCTGCTCACTGAGTGGTCTATTAACTAACACTAAGATCAAGTTTACAGTCATTCCTCAGATTCAGTTTCTACCCATCCCGTTTTTTGTTTGTTTGGTTGGTTTTGTTTTGTTTTGCTTTGCTTTGCCTTGTTTTGTTTTTAGAAGAGGGTCTCTAACACAGCCTACAAATTGCCAAGATTGGCCCGTCAGGGAGCCTCAGAGACCTGCCTGCTCCCACCTCCTCAAAATCAATACTACAGGCAAGTGCCACCACACCCATGGCTTTTTAAAAACATGGCTTCTGGGCACTGAACTCAGGCCCTTGTGCCAGTGCAGCAAACACTTAAAAGATGGGTCACTTCTCCAGCCCCTAAGATGTTCTCTGAGATTACGTTTTAAACAGAACATCTGGCCCAGCTAGTCAGCTGGTTTAAGAACAATCCTGGGCACAGATGGAGCTGAACACTCAGAGCCTCTAAGACCGAGCCGACAGCGCATAATACTTGCCAAAGGACTAAGGAAGGAGATGGAAATGAAACACAAACCGTGGCTGGAGAGCCACAGCTCTGCTTACAGAGGCACAAGCTTCAGAGCAGGATCCATGCTTTATACACACGTGAATCTACAGTCTGTATTTCCTGGTGGAGTCACTAGGCAACACCTTGGGAGCACCTAGGGCACAAAGCTCTAAACAAACCTTGCCTCTCTGTCCTCTCATGTCACTCAAAGGCATGGCAAATGAGGAAATGATTTTACAGCAGTTGAAAGACCAGGTTGAAATCTGAGACGTGAGAAAGTGCCTAGTTTGCAAGAGTTCTTCTTGTGCCCAGGCCTCTGCCCCCAGCGGCATGAAATAAAAGTCATTTGAAGCTGTTTCTGCAAGAGTGTTTACTCCCTTCAGTTGTACAGTTTGTGGGCCCGTTGGTCCACAGTCCTAGTTTGGATGTCAACCCACACTATACCGGTTGCTAAGCAAAAAGGTAAACAGTGCCAAAATACATTGTAGGTATTTGAACAGATTAGATGATAAAGCGTCAAAATTTAACAATGAGCAATTAGAAGGCCACATTGAATATTTAATAGGCCGATGTTTTATCTCTATCTATCATCCCAGCATATGTTTGGAGAGTGGGCAACTGATTTAAATCTAGACATATGAACCAACAAGGCTGAGTCACACTGAACCAGGTCTCCTTCTTGCCTCTTGCGGCTCATTGCTCAGTCAGCCATAGTGCTCACAGAGACCCCACACAAATTTATGGTTAGTAACATTAAACATCTGGAAGCATTTATGGGAAGACAGTTTGAAGAGGCTGTCTATGGGGTAATCTCTTAACTAAATTTTTAATTATCACTAATCGTAGTTCTTCACAGAAGTAAAAGCAACAAATAGTCCAAGTGCTATCAAGCAACACAGAGGCCGCTGGGAGCTGTTATGATGCAGGGTTATGAGTCACAACTCTGATGGGGGATGTCCTTCTGTATATATGTCTCTCTTGTTGGTTGATGAATAAAACACTGATTGTCCAGTAGCCAGGCGGGAAGTATAGGCAGGGCAACCAGATGAGGAGAATTCTGGTGAGAGGATGCAGAGAGAAGCTACTAGAGACCCCATGTAGCTGTTGGGAAGATAGGATGCTGGGCCCTTCTCTGGTAAGATAAGACCACGTAGAAATACTTAGATTAATAGAAATGGGTTAATAATTAAGAGAGAGCTACCCAATAAAAATCTGGAGCCATCAACCAAATAGTTTCTAATTAATATACGTCTCAGTGTGTTTATTTGGGGCTAAAGTGGCTGGGGCACGAGGAGGGACAGAAACTTTATCTACAATATTTGTATCATTCCAGCCCATGTTGATCCTGGGCTTGCTTGGGGCTTGCCTGGTCCAAGAAACAGTCAAATAACACTCAAAGTCCCATGCACCCGAACCTTGCCCTCTAGAAATTTACAACATCCTGTGAAAAGGCCAGAGTTACCTTGCTATAGCTGTGTGGATTAGCCCGTTATCAGCAACAACAGCTGAACATCTGAGACATTAATAAATCACTTTGAAATAATCCTTCTAGACACTGTAAATATTTCTTACTCTCACTGGTTAATAAAGAAGCTGATTGGCCTATAGCGAGGCAGGGTAAAGTTAGGCAGGATAATCAAACTGAGGATGCTGGGTGAAGGGTAGAGTCGGGAAGACACCAGCCAGACATTGAGGAAGTAGAATGTGTAGAACATGAGGTAGCAAGCCATGAGCCACGTGGTAAAGCGTAGATGAGGTATATGGGCTAATTTAAGTGTAACAGTGAGTTAGCAACAAGCCTGGGCTATTGGCTGAGCATTTAGAGTGTATGTATCAAGCCTCCGAGTCAATCATTTGGGAAGCAGCTTCCCAGTATTTGGGAACAGGAAAACTCCACCTACAACAAGTGCCAGAGACCACACAGAACATCCAGCCCCAGAAGCTTCCAGATGGTTACAGTCATTTGGATGAGCCCAGTAAGTGCTACAGAAGAACTGACTGGCTAAGCCCAGCCGAAGTTATCAACCCCCTTAGTTATCAGTGCCTGTAATGGCTGTCACACATCTATGTTTAGGAACAGATAATACACACAGCATAAGTACCATGCCTGCTGTCTTTGCTCCTGTGAAATGACTTTGCTCATGGGCTGTCCGTTTCCTCTGCTTCCCAGGTTGTTTGGACCGTCCTCTGTTACGTCTGTCCTTTGCTCTCAAGTCCTCTATGAAGCAACAAGGATGTGGTCAGCTAACCGTTCACTCGGGGGACTTATCTTCTAGCCTAGCGTGCTTATGCAACTATGCATGCATTGCAGAGTTAGGGTAGAAGGGGAATGTAGGGGACACTGTAACCCCGCCTGCTAGGGGCTGGCTACAGGTGTGTCTGACCACGCCCACAGGGGAACAACTGATATTCTTAACAGGGAGTTCTAGTCTGTAACAGGGAGGGGCCTACCGTGGAGGGCATGCTGGGAAAGGAGAAGCTCGGTGAGTCCATGAATGTGTAACTATGGACAGTGTGACAGAGGGCAGGATGGGTGAAAGGTGCAAGAACCATGGCTGAAGAACCAAGGACTCAGTGCCAGCCAGGGCCAGGCCTGCGCTTCACATCTCGAGCCATCCCCTCTCCAGACTCCATCCCTTCTGTCTGTTGCCCTTCCTCTCCCTGCCCTGTTCTAAACACACAAATCCTCAGTACAGGCAGAAAACTCAGAAAAACCACGTTTGCCTTTCTTGAGCTGCCCACAGGGAAAAGCACAGTGGTCCACGGCTGCCTCCCTTGTCATGAATGTTTATACCATTAGCCACAAAATCTGGTTGAAAGAGCAACAAAAGCAAAGTGGTGGGTGACGATGGGCCACATGGCTGGATGGGCTTGCAAGAGCGGACATCTGGCTGCCCATGGCAGCAAATGTGGTCCACATGGCACAGAGCTGTGGAATAGGCGGTCCATGAAGTACGGAGACAGAAAGAGCCCTTCCTTTCTCAATCCAGGCAGTCCTTCTCATGCCTGCCGTGCTTTGTTAATGAACTCTGCCTTAGCACCTCGTTCCAGGTGGACTCACAGCCCCTTTCTGCCTCAGAAAAGGAAATTTCAGCTTCTTTGATTTAATATTGCCCTTTCTGTTGAACTGGCCATGCCTACCTAGAAGGATGCTTTCTCTAGACTGAACCGGACCTCTGGGAAGTTTGGGAACACACCCCAATAACTCAGAATGTACATTTAGATATGAAGTGTGAAATCATTTCATGTCATCAAATTTTATCAGATTTTCATATATCCAAGCAAGGAAAGCCACAATAACCCCCAACTGGTATGGGCATGTTAGATGACATCAGCACAGCAAATGAACCTTTAATTTATAAATTCGCAAGTGAGAAAAGCCAAATAGCAGCTCAAACTGAGCACCTGAGCGATCACACCTGCTTGCCTTGATGGTCACACTCTTGAGTGATCACACCTGCTTGCCTTGATGGTCACACTCTTGAGTGATCACACCTGCTTGCCTTGATGGTCACACTCTTGAGTGATCACACCTGCTTGCCTTGATGGCCACACTCTTGGGTGATCACACCTGCTTGCCTTGATGGTCACACTCTTGAGTGATCACACCTGCTTGCCGTGGTGGTCACACTCTTGAGTGATCACACCTGTTTGCCTTGGTGGTCACACTCTTGAATGATCACACCTGCTTGCCTTGGTGGTCACACTCTTGAGTGATCACACCTGTTTGCCTTGGTGGTCACACTCTTGAATGATCACACCTGCTTGCCTTGGTGGTCACACTCTTGAGTGATCACACCTGCTTGCCTTAGTGATCACACTCTTGAGTGATCACACCTGCTTGCCGTGGTGGTCACACTCTTGAGTGATCACACCTGCTTGCCTTGGTGGTCACACTCTTGAGTGATCACACCTGCTTGCCTTGGTGGTCACACTCTTGAGTGATCACACCTGCTTGCCTTGGTCACACTGAGAAATCACACCTGCTTGACTTGATAATCATACTCTAGGGAGAGCTTTTGTGGAAAAGCATGTAAATACTTTCAAGGAATTCCCTTTTTAATGCAGGAAAAAGAACTCATTTTGCTGAACGAGCTCTATGTGTAAACCTTTCATGGAACTACATACATCATCATGCTGTTTCTAAAATAATGAAATATTCACCTGTGTGCCTACAAACCAAAATGACTTTAAAATTAACTTTATGTGCTTTCTCTTCCTTAATTCTGTCATCGTTCACTTCACCTTCTCAATGCTCCATTACTATAATTAAATGTTTTTCTACCATGACTTTTTTGTACTTTATAGTTATTGCAGCAAGTTTTTATTTTTTATTTTGACAGTCTCACTGTGCATCCATGGACTAGCCTAAAACTCCTTATGTCACCAAGATGACCTCAAACTCAAGGGTTCCAACTGCGTCTGTCTTCCAGCATGCTGGGAATGAAAGTGTGTGCCACCACATTCAGGCATACACAAGCCATTTCTGAAGTATGTTCTCATTTGATGCACACGGACCTGTTAGCGGGGCCTTTTCCAGAGGAGGAGACTGTGGTCTGTGGATTTTCGTGGGTCTGCCATGTCCAATGAGGAAGTTTTGGCTAAAGCCAACCCAGGATACATTTTATTTCTTCTCTACACAGAGCTAATTCCCTACCCTTACACAGACAGGATTCCAAAACCACTTCTAGTAAGAGCTGGGCGGTGCTTGCTGGAAAGGCTAGTTTTTCACCTGCTTTTACATCATTTTAGCTTGTTCATTTGTGTTTTTTGGTCACTTTTTAAAATATCTACATTTGCTACGAATGTTTTCTCTACTTTTTAGAAAGATAAGTTATATTTGAAACGTTCAGGTATGGAAAGTTCCAAGTATGGGGATATTCAGGTAAGGAACAAATACAGAGATGTTTTAGTATGGCATACATATTGGGGCTTTCAGGCATGGGAACTTTTTCAGTGTCGTTTGTGTCCTGTCAAATTTAAAATATAAAATTACATAAAATGATGGAGCTAGACAGATTGCTCAGTGGTTAAGAGCCATACTGCTCTTTGAAAGCGGTTTCGCTCAGTTCCTAGTGCCCACATTAGCTGGCTCACAATTGCCTGTAACTCCAGCTCTAGTTATCCAGCTCCCTCTATTGGCCTCCCTGGCCATACACACACACACACACACACACACACACCACACACACACACAACACACACACATATATATATATATATATATATATATATATATATATAATTAAAAATACATCTTCTCATCTTATTTTTACTTTAGTAGTTATAGTTCTGGACCCTAGTAGGCCAGCAATTCTGTTGATTAAAAGAAATATTACCCAGCACTCAGGAGGCAGAGACGAGTGGATCTCTGTGAGTTTGAGGCTAGCCTGGTCTACAAAGCAAGTTCCAGGACAGGCTCTAAAGCTACACAGAGAAGCCCTGTCTTAAAAAACCAAACATGTATGTATGTATGTATGTATGTATGTATGTATGTATGTATTCTTTACTATTATTTACCTTTATAACAATACAAAAAGTCCCAGAATGGAAACTTAAATAAATAAACAAACAAACATTGCATGGGACTATATATTTAAATTACATCAGCATGTAAAAAATAAAATAAATGCTATAATGTTATTTTACCTTTAATTCCAAAAATATTATTCTTGCAGTAAAACCAACAGATTTTATAACCCAATCGTAAATTTAAGAAAAATGATATGGCTGTAGTAAAAGTAAGCTGCCAAAAAATAAAACAAATTTTTAAAAAAGTTTTTTAAATCCTTCCTATACTACAAAATAAAAAGAAATATTATTTATCTTTAAAAAACATTTGTGTCTGTCAATTAATTAATATGGAAGCAAAGTATGATTTTTCCAATTAAAGTTATTATGTAACTAGAGCCATTGGCTATGTTATGTCCAACATACACAGCCTTTGTTGCTTTGTTCTGTTTTATCTTATAAAGATACTTGAAATCCATATAGTGCTGAAATCAAGCTGGAGGTATCAGAGCTGCTTGTCAAATATTTTACATGAATCGACAATTTAAGACCTACATAGATTTTCAAGACCCTAAGTGGTAATGTGAACATATGTTTTGATACAAACTCAAGCTGAACTGTGCCATGTGAGGCCCCGTTAACCAACCATAACATGTGACATTCCTGCAGAACTTTATCACTTCGAAAGCACCGATTCAAGGAGCTTTTTATAATTTAAAATAAAAGCAGACTGTTAAACTTGAATTTTTTTATTGAAACATCCAAATATATTTGCTATGTCTTCAGCAGAGAAGGGGGCTTCAATGGAGACAGCAAAGGGGGAAAAAGAAGTCAGAGATCATAAAAGAGAGAAAGAAAGGACTTTTGAAAGAGAAATACGCCATGTAGGTGTGCTAAATTGTGTCGATTGAATGCATGCATACAGGGTGTGCGTGAAAGCACAGGGGAAGATGTAAGGGTCTAGAAAGAGCCAGTCCTTGCCATGTAACCTCTGGGGCAAGCTGAAATTATTTCCTAAGTAACAGACTACCAGTCTTTCTGAGTTAGTGTGCAATGGAGGCAGTAGCTACCCATGACTTTGGCTCATCAGAAAAACCAACTTTGGAACACTAGTGTAGATAACAACTCTCCAAGCGGGTGAAGGTTGGGGAGGGACAGTCATATTTCTGATGGTGGTTGGTCACAATTTTGTTGTGGGCCTGTCATCCTGACCAAGTCTTCAAATGTGAACAGATATTTTTCAGAACCTCTTTTATGAGACAAATTGAACTCTGATGTCACTGAAAAGTTTCTTGTGGTTTAATTGGCTTCCCAAGTAACACTTAAATCTCCCAACAATGCCATATGGCAATTTTACAACGCACTCCCCATAATTTGAGTAATGAGTAGGAGGTAACAAATTTACCTTGACTTTTATAATCACTTATTCAAAGAAACTATTTTTAAAATGTTTTCTCAAAATCACAAGAGGGAGCGTGGACATATGCTTCAACACAAACGTGAGCTGAACTATGGCTTGTAAGCTGGTTGACCAACGTGATCTATATGAGAAATGTATCACCTGACTCAGACACAGAACTTTTGCAACAGAGCCTGTATTACTTTTCAGTGCCTTTGATAAAACTCCATGAAGGAGTCATCTTACAAAAGAGTTTGTTTGGGTTTAGGATTCCAGGAGGAGAGTCCCTCATGGCAGGGGAGGCGTGGCAGCCAGAGCAGGAAGCTGACATCTTCAACCATGAGCATGAAGCAGAAAGAGAAAACAAAATGGGGTGAGGTCATGACCTCTCAAAGCCCACACCGTATGGCATACCTCCTCCAGCAAGGCTGCACCACCAAAGCATGCCCAAACAGGACCACCAACTGGGGACAAAGTATCCAAATGCCTGAGCCTATGGCTCATTCAAACCACCACAGACCTCTGTCCCCACTTTGAAATTTATACAATTTCAAATTGTGGTGTGATGTGCTAATATAGCTCTACAACTGCTGGCAGTTGGTTGAAACCCTGTCATTCTTATATGAAAGTAAGGTAAATATAGTTTAAGGTAAGCTAAGGATAACTATAAGTAAAAAATACATTAATTAATTAATTGATCCATACTGGGGTTTTTCCCTCTATAAGGATAACAACTTGTTTGATATCTCCATACTTGTACATTTAATTAAAATCATATTCCTAAAACTGAGAAATCACAGAGTCAAAGATTAGATTTAGATCATATGTTTCATGAGTTAATAGTAAAGAAATGAGAGTTGTTTAATCCAGGGAAAAGTTTCCGATTTAGGTAAATAAGAGCACCTCCGTTTTATAAAACCCTGGATAAATGTTAGAACTTTAGTCTTCCCACCTCTTATTCTAGTTTGATGAGTTGAACTACGCATGCCCCACAAGGAAATGCAGCAGAACACAGACAAATTACAGAAGAAGTGTAAAGGTCTAGGAAAATGGCTCAGTCATACAGTGCGTACTGTGGGAACATGAGGACTTGAGTTTGATCCCCAGAACCCATACAAAAAAATACAAGTACAGCGGTGTGTGTTTGTCTAGGGAGGCGGGGACTGTTGGGTTCATGGTCTCCCTGGCCAGCTGCGTGTTCAAGTAGGGTATCAGCCCTTAAAGTAATTACATTTCTTCTGAAATCTGTACAGCCTTTTGCCTGCCCACTGGCTGCCTTCTCATACCAAAGTGGGGGGTGATTCATAAGTCTACTCATACCAAAGGGGGGCTTCCTAAGTCTGCTCATACCAAAGGGGGCTTCCGAAGTACGCAGATATAGCTGCACTCCACTTACATATTAATGGGACATAGGGGCAAGATCTGGAGAGGGAACCGCAGAGATGTTCAAATCTTTCTATATGTAGTCTTTCTTTTAAAATAAGACACAAAGAGAATCAGTAACCTGGAAGACAACTAAAATGAGCAGAAAACCCCGCAGAGTAAACTCAAAGAATGGAAAAAACTTTAAATAGCTAACAAACACTGAAGGAGATTTAAACATGGGTCATATCTGAGAATATGAATTGCCTGTAATAGTGTTTATTAGTTTATACTGGTGAGGTTGCTCAGTAGGCAATGACACCCACTGCAAGCCTGCCCACGTGAGTGTGAGCCCCAGAACTCGGGCAGTAGACAGAGAGAACTGGGGCTACTAATTACAGCCTGTGTCTACAACAAATTTTCCTTAGTGTCCAACCTACTGAATTATCAAAAAGTCCACCCCACATTTTTTGAGGAATTTGAGTAGCCAATGAAGAAAGATAACAATTCTAAAGCTTTGTTGGATGACAACAATTAACTACACAAGAAGAAACATTGTTTAAGCCTCAAAATCTCCACTAGTGGCAAAGGAAGGTAGAAGGCAAGCGGGGGCCTCACAAATGACAAAAGAAAAAGTATCTCCAACCCCGGAATTCCATACCTAGCTAAACAATCCCACGGGAAAAGCAGAACATATAAACATCTACATAGATGCATGGGCCCCCGAAAATATACACCTCATCTTCCTGGGAATATTATCTAAAGATATATACTACAAAACTTAGAGGATAAACTCTAGACCCATTCCAGCAAAGTAGGCAAATCCTGAGGAATGCAAGACCACCAAGGTTAAAAAGAACCAGGCCAGAAAGGGAGAGAGGGTAGGCTTCAGGAAATATAAAGAATTCTAGAACAGAAAGAATGGGTATGAACCAACAAGCTAAAATGTGTACATTATTGGGACATAAGAAAAGCCTCTCTCTCACTAGTACCTTACCGCTGACCCAGGCTAGAGACACTGAACCTCATAGAAACAAGCAGATGTCAGGAAGGACCACCATTTACCTGGTTGCTACATTAGATAGACACACGGCATCCCAGTTCTTTCGCTGCTGAGACAAAACCCTGAATAAAACCACTTAGAAGAGCAGAGGGTTTATTTCACCTTACACTTTCAGGACACAAACCACCATTGAGGGAAATAAATGCAAGAACTGGAAGCAGGAACCAGGGAAGAACACTGCTTGCTGGATCTCTCTGGCTCATGCTTGGTTAGCTTCCTTATGCAGCCTAGGACCACCTGCCTAGGGAATGGAGTTGCCTACAGTGGGCTGAATCCTCCAACATCAATAACCAAGAGAATCCCCTACAGACATGTCTTCGGGTCCTCCATTGAGACTCCCTTTTCAAATGATGATAGACTGTGACAAGTTGATGATTAAAGATAGCCAGGACTAATGGGCAGACAGATGATAAATGATGACACTCGATAGATAAACGGTAGATTGACATCGTTAATTATGTATATATTTATACACGTAAGTAATCAATAACTATGTAATTGTTGGTGGTAAAATAAGGTGAACAGAAAAAAAAAAGCCTAGAAGTCTTTTCTTCTCTTTTTTTTATTTAGAAACAATCTTATTTTACAATCCCGGTTCCCTCTCCCTCCCATTCTTAATGATGCTTACACAAACAAGAAATGTAAATATGACCTGTCCTGAGGAGGTAAAGGTGTATTAAGGGCCTGTAGACTATAGTAAGTGGGGACAAAGTCATTCTCATCTTTCAGTTTGTGGGGAGTGAAAAAAAATGTTATCGAGAGGCCACAAGATGAGAAGTAAACGTTTTAACATATTTTAAATAATAAATGTAATTGATAATAGAACATAAGCACAAAACAATACAGACTGAAAATAGAACTATCAAATTATTGAGACTAAGAATCAAATGCAGTAAGCTGAACACAGCTCTTCCAGGGTCCTCAATGAGTAGGGCCATTGTCTCAATATATGCAGACATTAGTGAATGTATGTTACCCAGAGACGTGAAGATATACAACAGAAAGAAAGATTAATTCCAGAGACATGAAGATATACAACAGAAAGAAAGCTTAACTCAGACTGCCTAAAACTATCATAAACAGTCTCTCTAGGTAGGCTTCGACTCAGACATGCTCCAATTTATCCCAGCAGCTGAAGTCCACTCAACCTTCCCAATCAACCAGTTGGAACTAGAATTGACATGGGTGAGCAGAAAGTCTCTGCATAGCAGTTAAGAGCAAGGACTAAAATCCTAGCTAGGAGACCTGGATGTGGAACTCTCCATACAGTCACACTGTACCTGTGTGTGTAACACAGTTGCTGGAGTTTACTGGCTGAAATGTCTTACTTGGCCCTGCAACATCACTGTATGAAAAAAAAAAAATCACACTGCTACAGGATAACAGAAAAATCAAACAAACAACAACAACAAAAAATGTGAAAGGGTTCCCTTATCAAAGCTTGGTTTATATTTATTTTAAGGGTGTTCAAAAATCCACTCCACACGGTTCGGTTTTACAGCTCTTGAAGATGAGCTCCAAAATCACAGATATTTGAGCATTCCTATCAGCATACGAGAGCCGCCCTCACAGCTGGCACCCAGCATCCTTTCCTCTGCCTCTCTAAATCGGTGGGAAGCTCCTCAGATCTCCTTCTACGAACAGAACATTTTCTCTCCTGGCAGTGGGGAGCCACAAAGGGGAACGGGCACGATGGATGTGCCGCTGGTGTGGAAATTTCCACACAAGATAGCTAACTAACACAAGCACAAGTTCAGGCAAGAAACCTAAGAGTCTATTAATTATTGCAAGATGGATGGTTATTTTTTTTTTTTAGGAAACTGAGCTGATAGCTAAAATACAGAATGCATGTGGAAGGTTTTTTGATGTGAGGGGGGAGAAAGGAAGAGAGAGGAAAGGGAAAGGAAGCAGGACAAGAGGTGGGAATGAATGCCTTGCCGTGGACACCCCACCAGCACTCACCAGAGGAAATCAAGTTGCCGCCAGTTTGGCTGGGGTTCAGCGCCATCTGCATAGTATTTAAAAGTGTGAGCCAAACTCTGAGCTATTTCACTGGAGTTAGGAAGGAAGGGCTCCAATCTATATCTGAAACTCAACCGCTCCCACTCCTGGGCATGACTGGGAAGAGCTTACAGAGGTCAAGAAACCGCCACAGCACAAGGAGCCTTTTGCAGTCCTGTACAACCAGGAAGCCGGGGCCATGAACTTGAAAGGTCCGCTTCCTGGCTCCCGAGCGATGGGGGAATCCTTCCCGGACATGAGAGGGAAAGGTATAAGATAAAGAAAGTAATGTTCATAGACAAGCAGACAGGGAGCTTGCTGCGTAGAGGTTTTGACAATCATTAATTCATTCCTCCATGCAGGAGCCACCTGTCATATTGTCACGGTGCGTATCTAGCAAGACACTCCTAGGATGAGATTCCAGATGAGGAATTCTTGTCAAATGTGGTTTTCCCTTCAGAATCCAGTTATTTGTTCTCACCTAAGTCACTATTCAAACTTGAATCTCACTTTCTTTCAATATCCATGAAACATTTAGCAAAAGGAAAAAAAAAAAACAGAATTAAATAAGCTAACATGATATATGGGAAAACATGGTTACTAGAGAACACAGCTAAACGTTTATTGAATGTTTGTTGTTGCCAAGCTCTACTTTTCATATAACAAGTTTAATTGACCTCCTCACAAGCCCGTAAAGGGAGGTCCTGTTATGCCACTCATTTGCAGATGAGAACACTAAATCAGAAGGTACTTATTACACCCTACTGGGAGCAGACCCCAAAGCAGGAGCCAGAGCTGAGCAAATCAACCCTAGGTGTTGGGCTCTTGAGTCTTTGCACTCCTTGTATTGATTGCTGCCATCCGTGTTCATGTCAAAACCAACTTATTGCTACTTCTCACAGTTCTTCAGAGTAGCAGGGCTCAGCAGGTACCACTTGGGGAGTCACAAGCCGCTCTAGTTGGCAGCTAGAGCAAGAGTCAAACGGATAGTCCAGGCAGGATATCTAAATATCTATCTAAACTGACTTTTCTTTGAGCACTTATTAAAGATAGCTAGGGACTGATGCACATGTTCTCTCTCTCTCTCTCTCTCTCTCTCTCTCTCTCTCTCTCTCTCTCTCTCTCTCTCTCTCTCTCTCCATAGGCATTGTGAGGAGCATAGTGGCATCAGCTGCGAGTCCTGTTATTGTTGTCATCATCATCACCAACATCATCACCATCACCATCCAGTATCTCAAGCCCAGGAGTTCCTGAAGTTTTGGTTTTACTACATTCTACTGGTCAAAAAGTCACAGCATCAAGGCAGACAGACACGCGGGGAGGAGAGCACTAAGAGTTGAAAGTTGCAGAAACCTGGCTCACCAGCATGGGAGAAGACCAGACACTGGAGAAGGTTACATCAGGGTTGCTGTGAAAGAGGTTAGTTGGCAGAGAACGACGGAAGTCTTCCCTACATGCAGCACATAGAGCATACTGAAGAAAAGCCCAGGAATATACAGGTGTGAGATGGGTGGGTGCTGTGCAAATGTCCTGTGAAAAAAGTCATGAGCCTTCGAATAGCCTACTCCTACTCTCAGGTTTTCCCTTTCTTAACAAGCTGTCTCTATTCCTAAATTTTTAAATATAAACACATTTATTTATTTTGTTTTTAACTTTTATTCTTCTCCCATACATTGCATTCTGGCAGCAGTTTCCCCTCCCTCCACTCCTTAGCCCCTACCCCCACCTCTCCTTCCCCACAGATACAGTACTCCTCCCAGAGATATCCACTGAACATGACTTAACATGATACAATAAGACTGGGCACAAGTCGTCATGTCATATCAAGAATAGATGAGGCAACCCAGTAGTAGGAAAAGGACCCTAAGATCAGGTAAAAGAGTCAGAGATGCCCCCACTCCCATTGCTGGGGATCCTAGAAGAAAACCACACTACACAACAATAAGATATGTACAGACGACCTAGCTCAGACCCATACAAGAACCATGTCTGTGGCGTCAGTCCCTGTGAGCCCCTATAAGGCCTGCTTAGTTGGTTCTGTGGGCCATGTTTGTGGTATCCTTGACCCTTCTGTCTCCTACAATCCTACCTGTCCCTCCTTGGCCCTGCCTACTGTTTGGCTGTGGGTATCTGCATCTGCTCCGATCAGTTGCTGGATAATGCCCCTCTGATGACAATTGGACTAGGCACTGATCTATAAACATAGCAGGATGTCATTAGGGATCATATAAGACCTTGAAAGGAAATCCTCAACTTCATATGGAAAAAGAAAAACAAAAACCGGGACAGATAAAACAATCCTGTACAATAAAGGAATAACTGGAGGTATCACCACCCCTGATTTCAAGCTACACTACAGAGCTATAGTCATAAAAGTCGCATAGTATTGGCATAAAAACAGACCGGTTGATCAATGGAATTGAATTGAAGACACAGACATAAATCTGCACACCTATGGACACCTGGTTTTTGATAAAGAAGCCAGAAATACACAATGGAAAAAGAAACCATCTTCCACAAATGGTGCTGGTTTAACTGGATGTCAACATGTGTAGCAATGCAATCAGATCCATATCTATCACCCTGCATGAAACTCAAGTCCAAGTGGATCAAAGACCTCAACATAAAACCAAAAACACTGAACCTAAAGAAAAAATAAAAGAGAGAAAATGAGGAATAGCTTTGAACTCACTGGCACAAGAGACAGCATCCTGAACAGAACACCAATAGTACAGCCACTAAGAATGACAATCAATAAATGGGACCTCATGAAACGAAAATTTTTCTGTAAGGCAAAGGACAACATCAATAGGACAAAGTTCAGCCCAAAGAATGAGAAAAGATTTTTTTACCAACTCCACATGTGAAAGAGGGCTAATATGCAAAACATAAAAAGAACTCAAACTAGACATCAACAAGCCAAATAATTCAATTAAAAATTGGGGCACAGACCTAAACAGAGAATTATCAACAGGAATCGCAAATGGCTGAGAAACACTTAAATATTCAACATCCTTAGCCATCAGGGAAATGCAAATCAAAATTACTTTGAGATTCCATCCTACACCCATCAGAATAGCTAAGATTAAAATCACAAGTGACAGCTTATGCTGAAGAGGATATGGAGAAAGGGGAACACTTCTCCACTGCTGGTGGGAGTGCAAACTTGTACAGCCAATATAGAAATCAGTATGGTGGTTCCTTAGAAAATTGGGACTCAACCTACCTCCAGACACAGCTATACCACTCCTGGGCATTTACTCAAAGAATGCTTCATCATACCACAAAGACACTTTGCTCAACAACGTTCATTGCAGGTTTATTCGTAATAGCCAGAATCTGGAAACAACTAGATGCCCCTCAACTGAAGAATAGATGAGGAAAACGTGGTGCATTTATACAATAGGGTATTACTCAGCTGTTAAAAAGTGATGTCATGAAATTTGCAGGCAAATGATTGGAACTAGAAAAGATCATCCTGAGTGAGGTAACCCAGACCCAAACAGACAAAAATGGTTGCACTCACTATAAATCGATACTAGCTGTTAAGTAAAAGATAAACATGTTACAATCCACAGACTCAGAGAAACTAAGTAAAAAGGAGAGGTGGGCGGGGCAGGGAGCAGATCTCCTTCAAAAGAAGAAATAGAATAGATTTTTGTGGGTGGGCTGGGGGTGGGTGGGGATGGGAGAGGAGGGATCTGGTGGGGGAAATGATAGAGACAGAGAGAGTACTGGGAGAGATGACTGGTATTGGGGGACATTTGGGAGGCAAAGCAGAAACCTAGTACAGTGGAAACTACCTAGAATCTACTTGAGTGACCCTAACCAAGGTCTCCCAGTAACAAAAGATACAGAGCCTAAACCTGCTGTGTTCTGTAACCTGACAAGGCTCCTAGCAGTGGAAATAGATAATAACCCATCCACAAAACCTTCAACCTGCAATCTGTCCTGCCTGCAAGATGAGCTGGGGCAATGGAGGTGCAGAACTAGTGGGCGTGGCCAACCAATGACCGATCCAACTGGAACCTGTTGTTGTGAATTGAAGCCCACACCTCCACCCCTGACCCTGCCTGGTGCCTGGATGGCCAAGAACCAGAGGCAGGAAGGTCCAGAGACCGGGGTAGGAATAAACATTACTGGCAGAAGAGAAAGAAAGAAAGAAAGAAAGGAAGGAAGGAAGGAAGGAAGGAAAGAAAGAAAGAAAGAAAGAAAGAAAGAAAGAAAGAAAGAAAGAGATCCTGGGCCTCCTCAGCAGGTGTTCTCCAGACTCAGACCCACATCTGTAACCTTAGCAGCTAGTCATTAGACAATATCACCAACATCTTAGTCATAGTACACTGAGGCTAAGAACATGAACTAAATGGCTGGAATTCTGAGTTCAGTCTTAACAAAGCAAAGCAATGCTACTGAAAATAAGCTGGCAGGAAATTCTTTCCCAAACAGCTCTCTCTTCTGCAACAGAAACCAACAGAAGCAGAACTAAGTCTAGTCCTGAGACTCACAGCGAAGATTCTGCTGACAGGAACTCCAAAATGTCTGGAAAAACATTAAACCTCATTAAGTAAAATTTAAAAAAAAAAAAATGCCTTTTCGTAAATGACCGCACTCCTTAGAACCAAGTTCAGTCTCTCTAGAATGCAAACACTTTCCTAATTGAATTCTTGCCTTGGCTCAGTTGCTAATTAGCCTTGACCAAGTCACTTCTTAGCAACACTTTTCCCTTCCTGGAAAGAGAAACACGTTCTCTGCTCCCTAGACAATCAATGGGATGGCACACAAAGATAAGGGGAGACCTGCAATGCAGGCTCCGCCCCAAGGCTCGCTCCGAAGGCTCCGCCCATCAGCATCCGCCCCTGCAGGCTCCGCCCCGAAGGCTCCGCCCCGAAGGCTCCGCCCATCCGCATCCACCCCGAAGGCTCCTCCCAGTCAGCCTCCCCCTCAGGATCATGGGCTTAGCAGAAGATGCCTCCTCCTCTGGACTAAAAGCGCCACTCAACTCTTCTGCATGGTAGTAGCTTCCTCATCTCCTAAAACAGGGTGCAGCCTACAGATAAGGTGGACACACGCTTCATCTTCCAAGAAGAAGCCTATGTTTTAAGTACAAAATGGAATTTCTAACTACTGCGCTGTGGAACAAAACATCCAGGTCAGCTGTCTGCTCCTAAGCTACCCTGGCAGATGGTCCAGAGTTGATTGCTGAATGTAACCATTATTGCTATCACTGTGATTTGCTCCCATCTCACTGCAAACTACCCTCTCCCCATCCCTACCTCACTCCCAAAAGAATTGGTTTGAATTTTCAAAGCCAGGACTCAAGTCTGTCCCATGTCTAATGAGGAGGTAGCACTGTCACCAACAGACTTCTACTCTGAATGTCATTCTCCCTCCCAGGAACTGGGATGACATTCCATTATTCTGTAATTCTGTATTCTATATTCTATAATTCTACATCCTATAATGACTTAGCGCCTCTAAGAGAGCAAGCTCCGCCTTAGACGGGGGGGCGGGGGACGACCATCATAAGCAAAAAAATAAAACAAAAATCAATTCAGTTGAAGAGAGGGAGGAGGGATTGTCTGAGCAAGCGTGAGGGGAAGGTCATGGCGGGAAAACCACAGAGACAGCTGACGGGAGCTGGTGGGAGCTCATGGACTACTGTCTGTCTGTCAGCGGGGGAACCTGCGTGGGACCCAACTAGGCCCACTGAATGTGGATGACAGTTAAGTGGCTTGATCTGTTTGGGGGCCCCTGGCAGTGGGACCAGGACTTATCCCAGGGGCCTGAACTGGCTCTTTGGAGCCCATCCCCTATGCCAGGATAGATGCAGGGGAAGGGGTTTGATCCCACCTCAACTTGGTATGCCAGACTTGTTGACTCCCCAAGGGAGGCCTTACCCCCTGAGGAGATGATTGGATGGGGGAGGTACTGGGTGGGAGAAGGGGAGAAAGGGGGAACTGAGAGTGGTATTAAAATGAAAGAAATAATAAAAATATAATAATAAAATAAAATAAATACACACCTTCAGAGAAGGTATCTTCTTACAGGCAAACAGAAAACACCTGCACAGGTAAAGCAGGCTCTTACTGTGTTAAGTGTAGTAAAGGATCTAAAACAGTAAGATCTGAAGGGTGACATTTTCACCTGAACTCCTGGTCCCCAGCTGGTGGCAATGTTCTGGGAGTTTGGGGGAACCTTTAAGAGGTGGAGCCCTTCTGGTGAAAGTGGTGACTGTGGGTGGGACTTGAGGTTCACATTGGCCCTGCTTCCTATCTGCTCTCTGCTTCTTGACCCACCCGAATGCGAGCAAGCAGCCTTATACCCCTGCCGCCATGATCTGAGCTGTTTCCACCACCCTGCCTTCCCTACCTTGCTACCTTCAAGCTAGGAGCCAAGGCCAAGGGACCCTTCATCCTTTAAGTTGCTTCTGGCATACATGTGGCAGGTGTTTAATAACAGCAATGAGAAAAATACCTAATGTGGCAAGTCAGTGAAGAAGGGTTTTGGAGAAGGCACGCAGGAAAAGAACCATTTGACCTGAAACTAGAACAGGCGAACACTACAGGCACAGGAAGGACTGGGGATGGTGCCCTGGGCAAGGAGATCAAGAAATACAAAAGTCTAAATGATGATGACCCCCAGAGTGCAGGGTAGAGAAATAGAGTTTATATGGCAGGAGCCTAAGACACAAAGGAGAGACGCGCTGTGGCCCTTGGGGACACAGGCTCTGGAATCGCACTGACCAACCTACAGCAGTCACTTGTGCCAGGTGGCTGGCATTTCTGCCAGGAGCGCATCTGTCCAAGCAGTGTCATATTGCAGAGCTGCTCACGCACGCCTTAAACCACATGGAAACATCTGCGCCACTCTGCGCGTGGTAGACGCAATTCGAGGAAGCAGGTCACTGTGAGTGCCTCAAGCAAAGGCTGCGAGGTGAATAATGAAGGGTGGCGCTCATGAAGTCCTAGCCTAAGGGTGGACATCAAAGTTAAAACTGAAAGCATCTCTAGGAACTTTTTGTGCTTTACATCTCTCTGGGTAGTCCCCCAAATTTCACAGATTCATCTATCTAAATACAAATCGACAGGGCAGGGATTGGGACGAAGCAGGTTTATTTCTAGAAACTCAGGCCCAGCGCCTTTACCCGTGACCCCACTCACTGGTCTCCGTGCCTCTTACACATCACTATTAGTTTTCATCAAATACAAGCAGTGTTCAGGCACCGAGCTCCCTTCCCTCCTCACAGCCCTCGGCACATCTGACTTTATGCCTTTCATAGAGTAAAATACTGCTGTTCATAAAGAAAGTTCAAGCTAGCAGGTCCATGCTGGAAGGGGTTAAGCCTTCTAGATAAGCCCTGGCCTTTCTGCGCTTGTCCTGGGCAGCCCCCGCCATGCGAAGTCTGTCCCAGCTGTTCTCCTGAAATGGACAGTGTATGAAGTCCTTTGTGCAGCTCCGCAGGTATGTTAATTATAGACTACACAGATACATCTAGAACCCTTGGCAGTGGCAAGGCTGTAGTTAATGCCTTGTCTAACAATGCCTCCAATGGTGGGCATTGTGAGGGCTGTAAGGGACTGTCCTGTCATGGCTTCAGATAATCCCCGAGTCCTTTGATCACTCTGGTTACGTCTCCTACACAATTTCATTGCAAAATAGATCTTTTTTTTATTTCCTTTTATAATCATCCTTCCAAATTGATAATAGGGATGAGCCCCGGAATAAGGTGCGAGAGAATTACATTGACTGCCATGACAATAATTTCCAGTCAGTAAAATCCATTGCCATTACAGAAATGCAGCCGCTGGCCCGGCCCAAGTATAACCGAGTCCTCTGAGAAGTGAGGAATCCCAGTAGCATTTCCTAACTTTGATTTCAAATGGAAAAAAATTCTGTTTTGCCAAAGATCGCATTTTGAAAAAAAAAATAGGTGAATCCGATAATTTTTTTAAATGCCAAATGAATAAGAAACTAAAGCAATTTGAATGACCTGCCATAGAAATCAAAAGGCACTCCTGCAGAAGAACCAGCATGTGGGGCTCTCATTTGAAAAATAATAAAGGTAATTAAATCACCCCTTTTACTGAGCCCAAGGAAATCCCACCAAGATAAAACCAGTTTGCCAGCTCATTAGGTAAAGTACAGAGAGGCAGATAGAGTCAGCTTAGTCCCTTGGGGCACAGGGAACTGCCCACAAGGAAACATCAGTCAGGGGCCTGGATGTCTGTGCCACAGGAAGCATCTTCCAGCTCCATAGCCCAGCTTTTATGTAGCTAAGGAAGCGCTCCTGAGGGCCACCCTTTGACTTGAGGAGAAAGAAGCCGAGGTGACAACCTGAAACAGAGACAACAAGTCTCACTGTCAGGGTTCCCCAGGTCCAGAGCAATCACACTATGGTTTTCCGAGTTCTATCCACTTTGAATACACAATGAAGAGATACAGAAGTAGGACCCACACAGGAAGGCTACTTATTTGTGGCCACATTTTAGTGGCCCTTTGAGTTCCATCACCGGGCTAGTGGTAACTAATGAAAGCAACCTTGTTGAGTCTGAGGAGGGGCAGTCTTTAAAAACAAGGAGATGGTCACAACTACAACAGCAATACCCCCGCTTCTGAAGACATCATTCACCTTTATGGATAATCTGATTTAAATCAGGTCATGGGCACTGAATCCTACTAAGAATATGACATCGAAAACCAAATAGGAGAGCAGCCCTAGCTCCCAGGGACTCAGAGTGAGGTGGGGGTGCTCACCTCTCCATATTTGACCGGCCTAGTTAGATTATAAAACTTAAGGAAAGAAACTATGTCCCCTATTCCCTTTGTGTGCAGCAGACAAAAGCAAGTGTTACCGGTAGGAAACGGGCTTGGAGAATCTTTGTCCGTGCCGGGCCATCATGTTAAGACAAAGTTCCTTGTAAGTCAGAACTTCAGTATAGAAGAATGTAGCTTTAGGGGGCATTGTTAGTTACTAAGTGGGGAGCTGGAGGGAGGAGCCTAAGTCCGGGCCAAGTAGCAGGAGAAATGGAAATTCATAACATGCATGGCTCCCAGCTTACTAGGAAGTAGAAAACAGCATCAAACACTCTATGACGGCCCCATCGCCTATTCCATCAGCCACGGCAAGCCAGAAACAATAGATTAGTGCTCCGATGTGAAGATCTGCTAAAATCATCAGCCTGAGACATTCTGTTCTTTTTTTTATCTTTTCCTATAACAATATTTCACAGTTCAAGTTTTGTCATCGCTTGTCCTTTTTACAATCTTTTTCACGATTTTGAAACATGCAGCGTGCATTCTGCAGAAAGGGGGAACGGGATAACACCAGATTTACTCTGACCTTTTTGAGGTTCCAAATTTAGTTAGCCATTTCTATCCTCCTAGCTTTTCAGAGGCTCATGTGCTCAAACTAAAAACGGCAAGCCCCTCTCAAATTACCAGCACTTAAAAGGTTAAACTGTTTATTTTTACCCTACTAGCAGAGAGTTAAACTGCAGTGGGTTGCACCTCACTTTGACAAAGATCATAGCAAAGAATCCAGAAATTATCCATCTTTAGTTCTTTCTGTGTTCACTGCTCAGATCTGTCTGGGAGTCTCCATCGCAACTTTTGCCAGCTGCTAGAACTGCTTGGCTAGCGTAGGTAGAAAGAACCCTGTTAGTACCTTTCTTCCCTCAAGCTATCTTCTTGGCCCACTAAAGCCTCCAGTGCAGAGTTCAGACTCCCAGGAGAAAGGATGGAGATTTCAGTGGCAGCAGAGTGAGCCCTCAGGCCTCCCATCAGGAAGAAAGAAACTCTCATGTTTCTACACAGAGCAGCTCACATTTGGCTTCGTACACTGCATCTGTGGCCAGAAATACTCAGCAAAGAAAGGTCCAGGTCACCAGCCTTTGTATAAAGAGACAGGTGTAAAACAGGAACTGTGGCGGTAAAACTTCCATCTACTGTGTGTCTTGTTTTATCTTTCCCCTTCTCTCACAGGCTCTCTGAAGATTAATTTTTATCATTCCTTTTCTCAATGCCCCATTTTGGGAGCACACATACAAAACCTGAGCATCACCAGGCAGCCAGCAGCAGACTGGTTCTGTCACCTCTGTTGAAAAAAAAAGACAAAAAACTTCTTTTTGAAGACAAATGGCATCACCAGGGGGAAGTGGGCTCTCGGGGGAGGGGGGACACCAAGTACTTCCCAGCCTCATTCACTTTCTTCCCCACCCCTGGAGTACTCTCCACTTTCTGCCCAAATAGCTTATCTTTTCTTGCCCGTTCCAAAACCTGCTTTGAGAACACATAAATGGCTGGCATAGTTTCCTAGCATCAGAAAAGTGAACTGGCCACTCTCACAAAACAAAGAAAGCCTGCTGAGCCGTTGAAAATGAAAGCATCAGAAACACGGGTTTTTGTTTCTTAGAGGAGAATGCTTGGCTTGGCCTTTGGTGGCCTGGTTTAGATTTTTGTCACCTGCACCGTGAGTACAAACCTAGAAAGAACAAGAAGGTAGTGTAGTTAAAATATGGACTAGAGATGGCTCAGCAGTTAAGAACGCTCACTGCTCTTCCAGAGCGCCTGAGTTCAGTTCCCAGAACCCACATGGGACAGCTCTGACCACATGTAGCTCCAGGTCCAGGGGATCAGACCGCCTCTCTCTCTCTCTCTCTCTCTCTCTCTCTCTCTCTCTCTCTCTCTCTCTCTCATGCACGGAGTCTTAAAAAGAATGTATATGAGCGTTAGATGGAGAAAGTCAGTACTCATGAAAAGCTGATTGTCTATGAGATCCCAACACCTCCACTCTTAGGAAACCACTATGTGATAACAAGTGGAATATTATATGAACGTGTCACCCTCTCAAGCCTCTGCTGGCCTAGGTTTCATAAATGTGTTGGCATCCAAGGAATTTTCACTGCATAAAAGGTCTGTCTCCCTCTTGCCAAATATACCACACAAGATCCCGAAGACACACATGAGTCAAATCTCATGAGAAGTTAAATTCCTAATTCAATATGTGAGGTAAAAATTGTACAGTCAAAATTACTCTTGAAAATACAGCAGATTATCAGCAGACTACACATGTGTTTGTATGTACAGCATCATACAGCAGTCATTAGGCTAAATTGTGGTGCCCAGTGCTGACTTCATGGGAAAATGAGGAGAATCTATACAGTTCTTCAGCATCCAAAATCTTCTGTAAGAAGAAATAAAGCTGTCAGTCTTTTTGCTAGCTTGGTTTGCTCTAGTCCCTGATAATATTTGATCTAGAGAGTCCTAACACGTATCAACAGGTCTGTGTGTGAGACAGCATTCAACTAAGTAGCGTCATCAGTATGCGGACCTGATACGACAACTTGTGGTCTGTGACTTTATAACCCTAATAACTTTATGAAGCATACTCAAATCCCTTACATTATCTGACTCTTACCATGTAGGACTTGCATGAGCATCTCAAATGCAAATGAAGAAAGGAAGGCTTGAAATTCAAATGGATGGCTCTAGTTCACTGTAGTCAGTGAGGCAGAATTGGGAGATCAAATCAGATTCACTTATGTCTGGCTCAGTGTCTCTCTCAAGGAAGCTCACTGCTCGCAGGTGACAGAAATCCATTTCCTCAGGGCAGGCGGGTGGGAGAGCATGCCACAAAATAAAGATGGACACACATCTTCCAGAGGACAGTAAGATTTGTGAATGAACAACAAAACCACGATTTTAAAAGTGCAGAAAAATCTTAGTAATATGCTAATATTAGGAACTTCACTTACTGTTGCTAACCACACCCGAAATCCGTGTTATGCTCGCCCTTAAACTTCACAGAGTATATCAGAAGAGGGGGAATATGAAGAGGAAAACCACAGAGAGGGCTAGAGGGATAGCTTAATAGGTAAAGTGCTTGCCTGGGGAACAAGATGACCTGAGTTCAATCCCCAAAGAATAAAAACCAGGTGTAGAAAAATATGTTTGCTATCTCAGCACTAGGGAAATGGAGACTGGCAGATCACTGGGGCTCCCACCAACCAGCCTCACCCACCCTTTGAGCTCCAGGCCAGTGAGAAACCTTGTCTCAAAAAAGGAGGCTAAGCAGGATTGGTACCCAAGGTTGTCCTCTGACCTCCACATATATACACACAAATGATGTGCACGCACGCGCGCGCGCACACACACACACACACACACACACACACACACACAAACACACACACACACACGCTCACTCACACCTCACACCCATGCACTCACAGTGCATGTGCACGCACGCACAGACTCGCTCACACACATATACCACAAACATACACACAGAAACACACACACACACACACACACACACACACACACACACAGGACAGAATGAGGGAGGAGAAAAATCAAAGAATAATTTCAAAAAAGGACAAAGCCAGTGGAACTCAGCAAGGCAATTCTTTTTGAAGAAAGAGTTTGTCATACCTAAGTGGGCTACCAAGCAAATCGAGCCCAAAGCAGCCAGCAATACCAAAGCTATAGTATAGCCACATGCTGGATGCCTTGAAGCTCTTCTGCTAGATGAATTAATCCACCACTACTAAACTGTCTCCCATGGGGTCTTAGAACAGGAACAAACGATGGCAAAGCCTTTTCCAGAAGTGCCACAAGCGACCTCTAGTCCAATTCCAGAAATCTTTATTTCTGCCTATGACCACATGAACACCATCATTACTGCAACGTCCCTGCCAGCATTCTCGTCCTCTGAAATCGCAGCTCTGCTTACAGCACCCATGACAGGAGGCACTCATGACCTCACTGCAGCTGTGGTTACCCACCCAAGAACAGACCCCACACCATTGCATCATGGGTAGGTAGGAGCTCATGAGACCCCCCCCCCCCCGTGGGTCTGCAGACAGCTACTACTTTCTGAAGAAGGCACTGCCATTTTCTTCAGGGCTGTAGCCACTAGGAAGTTGCTCATGCTTTGGTAAATAACCTCCCACCCTGCCCATGCAGGCAACCCTGATCTTGGCAGGTCACACACAAGATGAAAAGCCAAAAGGAAGAGGGGACATGGTGAGAAGAGAGAAGGAGTGTTGGGAGATGACACAGGCAGTGGAAATGACTAAAACTCATTATACTCATATATGAAACTGTCAAAGAGTAAAAATCAGTACATTTGAAAACATTAAACTATGATGACAGAAGCATCTAGAGGCCAGCGAGACGGCTCAGCAGGTAAAGAGCTTGATTACAAACGTGGTGATCTGGGTTCAATCCTTGGAAACTACCTAATGGTAGAAGGAGAATCAACCCCACAAAGCCAGTCTCTGGCTTCCACGTGAACGTCACGGCAGATACAGCCACACACGCATGATACGGGAGGTCTTTCTGTATGCTGCCAATATGTGTTGCTTTTATTGGTTGATGGTTTGGGCCTATGACAGGGCAGGATATAGCTATGTGGGAAATCCAAGCAGAGACAGAAAAAGAAAGAAGGGAAAGTCAGGGAGAAACCATGTAGCTGCTGGGGGAAAACAAGATGTGAGGTAAAAGGCCATGAACTTTTTGGTAAAATATAAAGTAATATAAATGGATTAATTTAATTGTGAGAGTTAGTAATATTGCTAAGCTACTGGTCAAACAATTGAAATTAATGTTAAGCCTTAGAGTGATTATTTGGGAACTGGTGGGCTGGACAAGAAAAACCTCCAACTATATGCACACACACAAATAATATAACTAAATACCCTACTTAAAACAGTGACTATAAACCAGCACTCTCCTAAGCTGAGATGAAGTCAGAAAACTGTGCTGTGTCTTGACCTCAGCAATATTATAAAGTTCATGTAACACAGAACTCACTTGCAATTGTGCCTCAGTAACTGCACATAAATCTATCTCAAAGGAGTTCAATTAGAATAAAAAATATATAACAATACAAAAAGGTTTAAAATGATGTATAAGAACAATACGTGAGTGGGTATAACAGAATAGAGGACAAAAATAAGCATTAATAGTGTTTATAGTCTTTAAGAAGAAATATTAGAACTAAAATTTGGGTTCTGTAAAATAAAACGGTGGGCAAACCAAGATTTTTAAATCTGTTCCCAAAATATAAAGCAAAAATTGGTGGGGCTACATTGGAAAATAGGAAAACCCACCTTCATAGTAGGACATTTCAACACATCCTTCTCTCAACAACTGACAGATCAAAGAAAACATTCAGTACTTTTATATGAGCTATGAATCGTAAAATTAATAACTTTGATCTAATTGGCAGATCTTTAAAAAACATACATCTAAACTACTCTTGGTTCAAAAAGGAATTAAAAACAGAAGTGAGATGATGATCAAAAGAGTGTTTCGCTGTCAATCAGAGAAAAGAGATGGCACAGTTGATTTGGGAAGTTTGTGGGGCAGGCGGAGGTTTTTGCTTTCTGTGAGATGCAGGGTACAACAGTATGCTCCCATAATGATGGAGAAGGTCCACGGGGTGCAGGGGGAAAGACGCTGGGAGAGGCAGGAGCGTGCAATTGAAGAGGCAGAGTCCTTAGGAGGGCAAGATGAAGGAAAAGCCAGCCCACAGGAAACAGGTGTCCCTGCTGTCCCTGGTATAATGGGGAGCAAGATGGTGGTAGCAGGAACACACTCAGGCAGACTGGGAAAGGTGAGGTAAGGAGAACTGGAGTTACCCTCTGACTGTCTAAACTTTCTCAGTAAAATAATCACCTGAACAATCAGGTGTCAGGAGGAGTAGGGAGCAGATACTGGAAGTTTGTGGAGAACGGACAGCAGGCTCAGCCTTTCCCTTGAAACCGGGTAAGAATTTAACCATGGGAACAATGAGAACATTCCCAAATGACCCTAAGCCCCTACACTCCCAAACTCTATTTACTCCAAAGGTTAATGGGCGACCTGTCATCTAGGTAGTCTGTGCTTTCTCGTGCCATTGTGACTGCCGTCTTCCTTCACTTAGCAAGTGGTTTGAGGGTCTGGCTCCTACTTCCTAGCCAGCCCATAATACAGGCAGAGAAATGCATGCTCCACACCCTCTAGAATAAGCAGCTGAAGTTAACTGGTTTTAAATAACTCATTTCACTGAGCTCCCACTGTCAAGCAGCAGTGGACACACCACCAGCAACTCCTCACTGGCGGTTCTCTCTGCAAATCTCTCTCTGCGAGCTGTCTCTAGCCTACAAACCAACCAAATCACAAGGGACACTCCATCGATGTGTTCTGAGGGACCATAGATCAAATAAAAGGTAGGAACAAGAGCCAGGACTGTGCAAGAAGATAAGTGAACATCTCGTTCACTACAGTGATGGGGAAAGCGGGAAACACGCCACTGAGACCACTCAAGAAACAGCTTCTCACCCTTCCTTGCGCCCCAGTTTATGTGGGATTAGCACGCAGACTTAACACCGATTTTACCCTAAGCCTCAAGTTTATAAAGGCCATTCGAAACATCTTCACTTTTAAAAAACCTTTATTCTCCTTGGCCCCTCCACTGTGCGGTTACCCTAGAACAGAGTCACACTTACAGTAGCCAGGAAGCTCAGGCCACAAAGGTATCACTGTTTGCAGAGACAAATATGTCACCTGTAAGAACATACTGTGGCCCGTGATTGTATGCACATTCCTCCTCGGTAAAATGACAGCGATGCAAAGCAGGGTCTCTCAATAAGTGCAACAGAGTGTGAGCCACCGCTAACCCAACGTGAGGGAAGAGAAGCCCTGTCTGCCTCCTTTCACCGCTCCCTAGGGTTGCCACAACCTGGGAGCCTCTAGCATTGCCAGCTTTGGCAAGGCAGCTTCCCCTAAAGGTCCCTGAAACGCAAAGTTGAACAACTGCTAACAAGGAGCAACTGTGGCCATGAGATAGCAGTGACCACAGAGTCGCCTGGAGGAAGCTTTGAGATGCTCATTAGAAGCCAGTCATGGGTTGGAACTCCGAAGAAACTAGTCCCGCTTTTGAACCAGCAACTTCAGGGAGCACAGAAAGGTGACTTAAGGACGCTTCTTCGGAACTGATTTTAAACAATGAAAACCAAGTTTAGCGTCTCCATATGGATAGCCAAGGATTTAATTGGAAAAGTACTGGCCATTGTCTGGTGCCTTGGAGGCGTCCCCCGTTGCTGGGTGTTTTTATTATTTTTAACAACTCTCTTTGTGTAATCCTGCCCTGTGTTTACCCCACAATTCCCCCTTTGTTTCCTTGTCAACACACTGACTATAGACAGAAGATCCTATTATGTGAGCTTATTCAGCGGCTCTGAGATTGTTTGAGAAGAAGATCCCATCCCATCTCAACACAGATGTTGGCAACACGTCATGCCAAAAATAAACAGATTTCATTTCTTCACTAGAGTTCAACTTCACCAGCAAACACAAAAGCCCCTAAAAAGGAGACACGGTTATACCGACCGAGGACATCTTTTTTAGGACTTGGGGAAGCGTCACGGAAAGCCATGTCCAACTATTTACATAGACAGCCAGGTTTTTTCAAATGCCTTTCATGTCCCATCATTGGGTTCTCTCTGTGGAAACCCATCCCACAGGCAAGAACCTTGAGGCTCTTCCAATGCAGCCCTTATTTCAGGTGTGAATGGAGTGAACAACCTAGCCATTCGTAGGGCTCATGGCTTCTCAGTATTTTTGCTGACATGGTTAGGAAAGGAAAATTCTTTTCTTTCTCCTTTTTTTCTTGGACACAGAAAGCACTAGTGAGTCTACATATTCCAGGTACCTTCCTTACAGATAGATGCTCAGGGCCCAAGAATAGATGGGAGTCTTCTTGGAAAAGCATAACTAGGGCTGGCACTGCAGAGCCACACATAGCTCTTCACCCCGGGATGGGACTCTGCTTGGGGCCGGGTGAAGGTTTTAAATCCCCATCTTTGTATTTGGGGATTTCTGCCACTCAAAATAGCTCTTAGAAATATTATAGACAGGAAAGAAAAAGAAAAAAAAAAAACCTGGATTGCTGCTTTTGTCATGTTTGTTCTGGGCACCTCAGTGGAAGCTACTTGAGAGAGGAAGGATTTGATTTTGCTTAACAGGTGAGAAGATGCAGTCCACCAGGGCAGCTGACAGGACCATGAAGCAAGTGGGTCTATAACCAACACATCAGCAATCAAAAAGAGAGCGCACAAGAAGTTGAGCCAGGCTATATCCCTGCAGCCCAGCCCCCAGTAGATCCCTTCCTCCCACCACCCATCCCCAGTAGACCTCTTCCTCGAGGCACCTGCCCTAGTAGGCCACTTTGTCCAGCAACCTTCCATGAGTAGGGCCCTTCTTCCAGCCAAGTCATGCCTGTTAAAAGTCCCACGACTGAGAGTCATCTGACACAAGTGACCTGCGTGCCAGACTGAATTCAGCGGCAGGATCTGACACACCGAGGCCCAGTGACAGCTCTGCCTCCAACTGCTGGCCCGGTGGGAACTGGCATGCCCAAACACTGCAGACGCCTGGGTAACAGTGACACATCCATCCTCAAGAAGAGGACTGTTTGCATCTACCAGAAGAGAACCTTGATCCCACACCCACCAGAAGAACAAGAAACTCCTGCTACACCCACCAGAAGAAAGGATGAGAAGAGGACAAGGTAAAAGCACAAAAATCCAACAACAGAAAACCCAATATGACACCACCAAAGACTAGGAGCCATACACCAGCAAGACCTGAACATCACAATGCAGATGAAGCAGAACAGAATGACCTTAAAAGCATCTTCATGAAAATGATAGAGGACCTCAAAGAAGACATGAGAAAATCCCTTAAAGAAATGGAAGAAAAAAAACAAACCAAAAAATACAAGATATCAGCAAAACTCTCAGGAAACAGTTCAAGACCTAAAAACTGAAATAAAGACAATAAAGAAAGCACAATCTGAGGGAATGCTGGAAATAGAAAAGCTTGGCAAACGATCAGGAACCACAGATGTAAGCATAACCAACAGAATACAAGAGATGGAAGAGAGAATCTCAGGAGTTGAAGACACACTAGCAGAAATAGACTCATCAACCAAAGAAAATCTTAAGTCCAACAAATCCCTATCACAAAATATCCAGGAAATATGAAATACTGTGAAAAAAGCAAACCTAAGAATATTAGATATAGAAGAAGATGAAGAAATCCAACTGAAAGGCATGGAAAACAGATTCAACAAAATCATAGAAGAAAACTTCCCCAACCTAAAGAAAGACATGCCAATGAAAATACAAGAAGCCTACAGAACACCAAATAGATTGAACCAAAAAAAAAAAAAGGGTCTCCTCGCTACATAATAATCAAAACACCAAATATACAGAACAAAGAGAAAATATTAAGAGCAGCAAAGGAAAAAGGTCAAGTAACCTAAAGGCAAACGTATCAGAATCACACCTGAGTTTTCCATGGAAACTCTGAAAGCCAGAAGGTCCTGGATAGATATTCTACCTACACTAACAGACCATGGATGCCAGCCCAGACTACTATACCCAGCAAAGCTTTCAATCATTATAAATGAAGAAAACAAGATATTCCATGACAAAACCAGATTCAAACAATACATATCCACCAATCCAGCCCTACAGAAAGTACTGGAAGGAAAACTGCAACCAGAAAAACATAGGCAATAGATAATCCCAAATTACCAACAACCAAAAGGAAAAAGGGATAGAATCCCACACATAATCTCGCCACCATCACCAAATCAAAAACAAACAAGAATGAACAATAATCAATGGTCATTAATATCCATCAACATTAGTGGTCTTAACTCCCCTATAAAAAGACACAGATTAGCAGAATGGATAAGAAGACAGAATCCTTCCTTCTGCTGCATACAAGAAACTCACCTCAACCTCAAAGACAGACGGTACCTAAGAATTAAAGGTTGGGGAAAGATCCTCCAATCAAATGGACCCAAGAAACAAGCGGGGTAGCAATCCTAATATCCAACAAATTGGACTTTAAACTAAAATCAGTCAAAAGAGATGAAGAAGGTCATTTCCTACTCATCACAGGAGAAATCCATCAGGATGAAGTCTCAATTCTGAACATTTATGCCCCAAATACAAAGGCATGCACGTTTGTAAAAGAAACATTACTAAAACTCAAATCACACATAAAACCACACACGCTTATAGTGAGAGATTTCAACACCCCACTCTCACCACTGGACAGGAACACCAGACAGAAACTTATCAAAGAAACAAAAGAACTAATAGAAGTTATGGCGCAATTGGACTTAACAGATATCTATAGAACATTCCACCCAAATAAAAAACAATTTACCTTCTTCTCAGCGCCACATGGAACCTTCTCTAAAAATCGACCACATACTTGGCAACATAGAAAACCTCAACAGGCACAAAAAAAAAAAATTGAAATAACCCCCTGTGTTTTATCAGACCACCATGCTTTAAAATTAGAATTCAACAACAACATGAACTTCAGAAAACCTACAAACTCATGGAAATTAAGTAACACCCAATTGCACAATTCATGGGTCCAGGAAGAAATAAAAAAAGAAATTAAAGATTTCCTAGAATTCAATGAGAATGCGAACACAACATTTCCAAACCTATGGGATACTTTGAAAGCAGTGCTCAGAGGAAAGTTCATAGCGCTAAATGCCCACATGAAGAAACAGAATAATCACACTAGAGAGAATTAACAGCACAACTGAAAGCTTTAGAAAACAAAGAAGCCAATACACCCCGGAGGAGTAGACACCAGGAAATAATCAAATTGAGGACTGAAATCAATAAAATGGAAACTAGGAGAACAATACAAAGAATCAATATAACAAAAAGTTGGTTCTTCGAGAAAATAAACAAGATAGACAAACTTTTATTCAAACTTAACAAACAACAAAGAGTGAACAAGCAAATTAATAAAATCAGGAATGAAAAGGGGGACATAACAACAGACACAGAGGAAATCCAGAGAATCATCAGGTCATACTTTGAAAACCTATATTCCTCAAAATTTGAAAATCTAAAGGAAATAGACAATTTTCTGGACAGGTTTTACTTACCAAAATTAAATCAAGAACAGATAAGGAACTTAAATAGACCTATAACCTCTAATGAAATTGAAGCAGTCATTAGAAGTCTCCCAACCAAAAAAAGCCCAGGGCCAGATGGCTTCAGTGCAGAATTCTACCAGAAATTCAAAGTACAGCTAATACCAATTCTCCCCAAAGTATTCCACACAATAGAAGCAGAAGGGTCATTACCAAACTCTTTTTATGAGGCCACAATAACCTTGATACCCAAGCCACACAAAGACACAACTAAGAAAGAGAACTACAGACCAATATCACTCATGAACATTGATGCGAAAATTCTCAATAAAATACTGGTAAATCGAATCCAAGAACACATCAGAGAAATCATCCATCCCAATCAAGTAGGCTTCATCCCAGGGATGCAAGGATGGTTCAACATACAAAAATCCATCAATGAAATCCACCATATAAACAGACTGAGGAAAAAAATCACATAATTGTTACGATAAATATTTCTGCCAAAAGCCGCCTGAGTCCCATTGCAACTTGTGAGCTTTACGCCAGCTGCCCGTCCGAGTTAGGCCCAAATTAATACACAGAAACTTGTATTAGGTTTAAAGCTGCTTGGCCAATGACTAGGATTCCTCATCTGTTAGTGCAGTCTCAATTATCATAAATCTATATATTTTATAAGACTTATCTTATCGGACACCTTATTGGCATCCCTCCTTGCTGGGATCACATCTTGCCACAGGAGCAGGAGTGGAGGGGAAAAAAGGGCCCTTCCTGTTTCTCCTTTGCTTAAATATGAGTCTCCTTGCTAAGTCACTTCCTGCCTGGATCAGCACTTCTCTACTACATTTCCCAGAATCCTCTTTGACTCCTAGTCCCGTGTACTTGATGTCTTATTGGCCAAACAGTATTTTATTTAACAATCAATAAGATAAACATACACAGAAGTATTTCCCCCATCACATGATCATCTCACTAGATGCCGAAAAAGCCTTTGACAAACTCCAACACCCCTTCATGATAAAGGTCCTGGAGAAATTAGGGATAACAGGAATATACCTCAACATAATAAAAGCAATATACAGCAAGCCAACAGCCAACATCAAATTAAATGGAGAGAAACTCAATGCAATTCCTCTAAAATCAGGAACAAGACAAGGCTGTCCACTCTCTCCATACCTCTTCAATATTGTCCTTGAAGTTCTAGCTAGAGCAATAAGACAACAAAAGGAGATCAAGGGAATACAAATCGGAAAGGAAGAAGTCAAACTCTCACTATTTGCAGAGATATGATAGTCTACATAAGTGACCTGAAAAACTCTACCAGGGAACTCCTACAGCTGATAAACACCTTCAGCAAAGTGGCAGGATACAAGATTAAGTCAAAAAAATCTGTAACCCTACTATTGGTGGAGAAAGAAATCAGAGAAGCATCACCATTTACAATTGCCACAAACAACATAAAATACCTTGGAGTAACATTAACTAAAAAAGTGAAAGATCTGTACCATAAGAATTTTGACTCTCAAAAGAAGGAAACTAAAGAAGATACCCGAAAATGGAAAGATCCCCCATGCTCTTGGATAGGCAGGATCAACATAGTAAAAATGGCAAGCTTGCCAAAAGCAATCTACAGATTCAATGCAATCCCCATCAAAATCCCAACACAATTCTCCACTGACCTTGAAAGAACAATTCTCAACTTTATATGGAGAAACAAAAGACCCAGGATAGCCAAAACAACCCTGTACAATAGAGGAACTTCTGGAGGCATCACCATCCCAGACTTCAAGCTCTATTACAGAGCTATAGTCCTGAAAACAGCTTGGTATTGGCACAAAAATAGACAGATAGACCAATGGAATAGAGTTGAAAACCCTAATATTAACCCACACACATACAAACACCTGATTTTTGACAAACAATCCAAACATTTCCACTGGAACAAAGAGAACATCTTCAACAAATGCTGGCATAACTGAATGCAAACATGTAGAAGACTACAGATAGACCCAAGTCTTTTACCCAGCATAAAACTTAAGTCAAAATGGATCAAATACCTCAACATAAACCCAGCCACACTGAACCTATTAGAAGAGAAAGTGGGAAATACCCTTGAATTAATCAGTACAGGAGACCACTTCCTGAACATAACACCAGTAGGACAGACACTGAGATCAACAACTAATAAATGGGACCTCCTGAAACTGAGAAGCTTCTGTAAGGCAAAGGACACAGTCAGCAAGACAAAAACGACAGCCCACAGACTGGGAAAAGATATTTACCAACCCTACATCTGACAGAGGGCTGATCTCCAAAATATACAAAGAACTCAAGAAGCTATTCTCCAAAACACCAAACAATCCAATTAAAACATGGGGTGCAGAACTAAATAGACAGTTCTCAATAGAGGAATCTAAAATGTCTGAAAGGCACATAAGAAAGTGTTCAACATCTTTAGCCATCAGGGAAATGCAAATCAAAACAACTCTGAGATACCATCTTACTCCTGTCAGAATGGCTAAAATCAAAAATACCAATGACAGTTTATGCTGGAGAGGATGTGGAGAAAGAGGAACACTCCTCCACTGCTGGTGGGAGTGCCAACTTGTACAGCCACTTTGGAAATCAGTATGGCAACTCCTCAAGAAAATGGGAATGAGTCTACCACAAGATCCAGAAATTCCACTCCTAGGCATATACCCAAAAGAAGCACATTCATACAACAAGGACATCTGTTCAATGATGTTCATAGCAGCATTATTTGTAATAGCCAGAAACTGGAAGCTGCCTAGATGCCCCTCAACCGAAGAATGGATGGAGAAAATGTGGTACATTTACACAATAGAGTACTACTCAGCAGAAAAAAACAATGGAATCTTGAAATTTGCAGGAAAATGGATGGAACTCTAAGAAACCATTCTGAGCAAGGTAACCCAATCAGAAAAAGACAAACATGATATGTACTCACTCATATGTGGATTTTAGACATAGAGTAAGGGATTATCTTACCAGCCTACAATCCACACTGCCAGAGAAACTAGTAAACAAGGAGGCCCCTAAGAGAGACAAACGTTGTCCCCTGGAGAAGGGGAAAGGGTCACCATCCCCTGAGCAAATTGAGAACATGGGAAGAGGGGGGAGGAAGCTATGAGAATGAGAAGGGAAGAAAAGGAAGGATGCAGAGGTCATGAGGGAGCAGAAAGGTTGAGTCAGGTGTAGATTAGAAGAAAGGCTATGTGATAGGTAGGGTTTTAGTTGGGGGGTGGTAGGGGAGGAAGGGAGGGAGAAGGGAACTGGGATTGTCATGTAATTCAATCTTGTTTGTAATTCAAATATATAAAAAATTAAATAATAATAATAACAATGGTAATAAAGTATAAGGTTAATTATTATAAGTATTGTCTATGAATGACCAAATACAATGTGAAACTTTGTCTTTTCAATTTTATTATAGTCAGAGTAAAACAAATAAAGGAAATGTGTTGCTCTCAAAAAAAAAAAAAAAAATCTCACGACCTCACAAAAGAGCAGCAAAAGGCATGGACCAAATGTTCAAAATCAGAGCTTGTGGGAGACACTTCACTGCCGTATGATGGCAATAATGTGAACCCAGTCTTTTTGCACCCACAGTCTTGTTGGCATCATTTCACCTACTTGTGAGCATCCTCTCAGCCCCCTACCCCTAATTCACCACGTTCCACTTTCTCATTTCTCAAATCATAATCTGATCATCTCTATATCTTAAAGTATATTTCCCAACAGGACAATTCTCATGAGGATTTGCTTGTTGCTGCTGAAACTCCCACCCAGTCCAGGGCAAGAAATGTCAAGTCATATTCACCTCTTTTACCGTCTGCATCTTCACCCACTTCTCACCACATCAGAACTTTTGAAACTATTATATTTTCTTCTCAAATTCCCGTCCTATCTCATTCAATTGCTTGCCATTCGAAACCTAGATCCTTTCTGCAGATTCCTGGCTAACCCTCCTGTTGCCACAGATTGTCGGTCACTGTTTCACTGTGTCACATTAGCAGTGCCCTCCTCAGTCACACAGACTGCAAATATGGAAGAGGTAACCACACCTTTCCATATTCCTTGTGTTAAGATAGACATCAGGTCAGGCGTTACTACGCAGTGTCATCTCTAAATATCTACCTGAAGGGGCAAAAGGTGAGCCAATGAAAAGAAGAAATGCAAATTGGTTTTGCTATACGCTGTTATTTGTCCAAACATTAGCCTCATTACTCACTAAATTTACACCTAAGACTTAAGTGGTGCTTTCAATGAGAATGTCCCCCATAGGTTCGGGCATGTAAACACTTGGTCTGAGTTGGTGGCCCTGCTGAGGGAGGTTCTGGAGATGTGGCTGCCTTGATGTTTGAGCTGTAAAAGCTCCTAGGCTCACCCTACTTTCATTTTTCTCTCAGTGAGCATGTCTGTGGCTGAAGACACGATGTCTCAACTTCCAGCCCGGCTGCCTGAGACATGCTTTCCTTGATGAGGTGAGCTCAAATCTTCTGGAAGTATAAGGCAAAGTAAGTTGTCTTGGTCGAAGCCTTCTGTCACATTAAAGTAATGCATAAAACTTACCTGAGTGGTTATGTTAAATGCACAGAGAAACAGAGATTGACCAAAGTACAGGATTTAGAACCCCAGTGCAGCCTTTGGGGAAAACAATTTGGCTGTTTCTCAAAGACCGGAGTGTTAACTATTCTGAACTCTTGAGTTCCACTCCTTGGGGGTACACAAATAAGGTGCTCACACATTTGTACACCAATACTCATTGGGACATTAAGCAAAGCAGAATAGCCAAAAGGGAGAAACAACCCAAGTGTTTATCAGCAGATAAATGTTCAAAGAAATGTGAAGTGAAGATGGGTATCTGTGACGTTATCCGTGAATATCAGTGACAGTCTCATAAATGCCGCAATGGAGATGAACATTGTGTGTAAACTAAGTCACAGAATGACACCTGGTGACTGCTTCCACGGTCATGAAAATGGCCAGAGATGCCCAGGCCAGGTCGAGATGGAGGGAACTTCAGAGTGTGGCTTAATGACTCAAGCGTTTCTGCTTTCAGAGATGAAGAAAACCTGGAAGCAGATGGTGTCATTGTTACTCACCACTGTTAATATAATCACCACCTGTAAGCTGCATCTTTAAATGGATAAAATGGCATCATCTACGTTCTGTGCATTTTTCATGACAATATTTTATTGCAATGTAATATCTCTAGTATATTGACGAAGGTCTAACAGTTGGACTGTCTATTTTTGTCATTGAGGACACAGAGACATGTATGATCAATTTAATACTTGTAGAGATACAAAAACATTACAACCCCTACAAAGTGAAAACTAGGAATGTCTCAAAAATACTAGGTATACCTGAAGTGGTTATTTCAGTGCTATTTATTTTTTGTTTGCTTGTTTGCTTTGAGATAGGGTATCATGTAGCTCAGGGTGGCCTTGAACTAGACATAAAACTCTAGATAACCTTGAATTCCTGATCCTCTTGCCTCCACTTCCCTGTATTGGGGTTGCAGGCATGTGCCACTGTACCCAGGTGTCAGCAACTCTTGTAAGAGGGGGTGCTGGAAACTTCAAGTAGTTGACTTGGGGTCCCAGACTTTCTTCATGAGCTAGCGACTCTGTTTCCTTCTCCATAGAATACCAAAAGAAATATTTTTACAGTTTACTAAGTACTGGGGCCCAAACAACATATTGAATGCTTAATCCCTGACATTCTAGCAACCATAAGAAACATGTATGCTGAAATAGAAGATAGTGCTTTCTGTTTCATTCTTAAACAAACACAATTACTTAGTAAGTGACTATGTGTTCCTATTGGACACTGCACATTCTCACAAACCTTGAAGTCAGAAAGAATCTGTAACATGAATTCTAATGGGTCTTAATAATATAAACCCGGAGTCAGACATAGGGGAAATGCTGAGAGACCAGAGAGATGAAGCAGCAAAACCACAGCCACTTTCCCTACTCAGCTTCCCAGCCGGAAAGAGACTGAGCTCTTGTTTCCTCCTGCCACCTTATCACTTCCTCTCTCCACCCAGCCATATCACTTCCTGTCTGTCTGTACAGACCTCCAGACCACTATGGTTAAGGAGTGGCTAGCTCCGCCCTCTGATCTTCAGGCAAGCTTTATTAGAGTACAAACAAGATACCTCTACAAGGATCCTTTGGTTTTTCAGATGTCATTGCTTTCCGTTGTGTCTATACCACACACCCAGCTTGGCAAAGCTCTTACATTCTCAAGGGGAATATAACACAACCCAGTAGATATACCACTCTTGGGCATATATCCAAAGGATGCTCAAACACACCACAGGGACAGGTGCTAAACTGTGCTCACAGAAGCTTTATTTGTAATAGCCAGAACCTGGAAACAACCTAGATGTCTCTCAACTGAAGGATAGATTAAAAAAAAAAAATGTGGTAAATCTACAGAGTGGCGTATTACTCAGCTGTTAAAAATAATGATATGAACTTTGAAGGCAAATGGATGGAACTAGAAAAGATCATCCTGAGTGAGGTAACCCAGACACAGAAAGACACACATGGTATGTATTCACTTATAAGTTGACATTAGCTGTAAAGTAAAGGATAAACATGCTACAATCCACAGACACAAAGAGGCTAGGTAGTAAGAAGGGCCCAAGAGGGATACTTGGATCTCCCTGAAAGGGGGAAATAGAAGATATTCTTTGGGTAGACTGTGGGCATATTGGCATGGGAACATGAGGAATCAGGTTTGGGGTGGAAAGGGAGAACACTGAAAGAGTCAAATGGGAAGGGGGGCATTTCAAGGTTATGTAGAAACCTTGTGCAAGGGAGATAAATGCCCAGGAATCTACAAGAATGACCCCAGCTAAGACTCCTAACAATTGCAGATATGTAGCCTATACTGGCCATCTCCTGTGACCAGGCAAAACTTCCAGTGGAGGGATTAGGACAACACCACAGCCACACACATATCTGATGGGGGATGCCCTTCTGTATATATGTTTCTCTTATTGGTTGATGAATAAAACAGTTTGGCCAATAGAGGCAGGAAGATAGACAGGACTAGGAGATGAGGAGGATTCTGGGAAAGGTAGGCATAGACAGACCATGGGAGGGCGCCATGTAGACTACAAAGGAGTAACAGGTCCAGGCATTCTCTGGTAATCCAAGACCACATGGAAATACATAGATTTATAGAAATGGGTTAATAATTAAGACAGAGCTAGCCAATAAGAAGCCATAGTCATCGACCAATAGTTTAATAATAGTATCTGTGGGTTAATTTGGGGCTGAAGGGTGGCAGTACCTGGAAGGACAAGAAAACTCCCGCAACACATATCCTTTGACCTACAGTCTGTCCTGCCTATGGGATGTAAGGATAGAGCAGAGAATGTGGGAGTGGCCAGCCAATGACCCATGCCATGAGAGTGAGCTTACCGCTGACACCACTGGACTGCCAGGACCCAGAGGCTGAATTAACCAAAGACCTAGGATAGAACCAAACATGACTGAGGGGAACATGTCAATGTATTGATGCCTAACGATATTCTGCTATACTTATAGATTGGTATGCAGCCCAACAGTCATCAGAGAAGCTTCATTCAGCAACACAGGAAACAGATGCAGAGACCCACAGTCAAACATTAGGCAAAGCTCAGGAATCATGCTGGGAAGAGGAAGGAAGAGTTGTAGAAGCCAGAGGGGTCAAAAACATCACAACAAAACCCACAGAACCAACTAACCTGGGATCAAAGGGACTCATAGATACGGAACTGACAACTAGGGAGCCTGCGTGGGACTGACATAGGCCCTCTGCATATATATGACAATTGTGTAGCTTGGTCTTCTTATGGGACTCCTAACAGTGGGAACGGGGTGGTCTCTGACTCTTACTGGCTTTTGGGAACACACGTCTCATGCTGGATCACCCTGTCCAGCCTTAATACAAGGGGAGGTGCTTAGTTTTACTGCAACTTGATATGCCATGCTTTGTCAATATCCATGGGAGGCCTGCCCTTTTCTGGACAGAAATAGAGAAGGGGTGGATTGAGGGAACAGAGGGGAGGTGGGGGAGAGACTAGGAGGGGAGTAGGGAGGGGAACCTGTGGTGGGGTGTAAAATTAGTTGATTAATTAATTTTTTTAAATGAAAAAAATAAATGAGAAACTCTGAGCTGTTTACAATACTGACCAGTGGTCCAGACAGGCAGCAGCCTTCAGAGGACTGACATGGAAGCCAGACACTATGTTTTGGAGAATTGACATAGGGGACTTACACATACTTTCCATCACTATCAAACAAATTGTGAAAGGTGTCCTGAAAAAAATACAAAGCTAAATAAAGGAACTCACCTGACTGTTGACTTTGTGGCATAACCATAAAGAGTGAAGATTTCCTGAGACTTCAAAAACGCATGAGTTGAAAAAACAACACCCTGACATGTTATATATTCTACTAGTAGCCCTGTCTACACAGCACTGGGACTCAAACCATTGCTTGGGGAACCTGCAACCCTGACACTCCACCCTCAGGGCTTCATCCCAGCCTTCTCCAGGCTGAAGGAATCATCTAGAATACCCACTATAACCACCTGTTTCTCTCTTTCTCGGTTCTCAGCTGAGAGCATTCAGCATCTCAACCTTATTTACCGCTGCCTTTACTCCAAGTGTCAGCACTCCAGAAATGCCTTGGGACCCATTCCAGGGATATGGGAAGCTGCCCCATATCACACACTTCCTTGTCAGCTCTTCATTCCGCACACTTGGAAGTCCATTCCAAGACACTGTACCTTGATTTCCCTGGAAAACACTACCCGGGTCCTGCAGATTTCAGGTAGCTAAGCCTTTCCCTGCCTTGGAAGGATAGTCGTTGACAAGTGAGGTAAGCCACAGCCAGGCTTGGTTCAGAATAATGTGAGGACGAAAGGCAGACTCTAGGAGGCCAGTCATGCCATACAAAGTTATTGCCTCTATGCAGTCTTGGCATGGTCTCCAGGCCAAGAGAAGAGGGTGGAACCATCCAGAAATGAGGAGTAGCTAAGTGGGTCAGTTTTCTTGGCTCAAAGGATAAATGGAATCTGGAAGTCTGTTCACTTCAACACCCCCATTTTATTTTTAAAGTTATTGCATGGAACTTGGTTGGGACTATAAGAATAGCCCTATTTTTCTCATGCCTGTAACTACCCAGCTATTCTCCAGGCTGTCGTCAATGATGGGGCTGGGATTTGAAGTAATGTACCTGTTTGGGTGTCATACATACTGCGTAAGTAACACCTCACCCATGCTCTACGGGTAAGCCCAAGAAACTCATTCTTTCTAGTAGTAATAGTAGCAATATAATAATAAAGTATTCTCAAGAGTCTGATAGCTGGCATGGGATTGGCCTGAACTTTAATCATTCTGAGCTGTGATTTCATTAAACAGGAAAGCAAGGTAAGAGCAAGCTGGAGCGAGAGCTATCCAGGAGGTGGGCAGGTCACCGCATGCAGAGAGCCTTCACAGAGGTCTGGGCCACTGGGCCTGACCCTTCTTAGGAGCCCAGTGTTTCACTAATGGCAGCTGAAAACACACATGTACTTTCTCAAAAGAAGAGAAAGGCTCCTTCATCACCCAGCCTGCCCCACGCGACACTCTCCACCTGTTTCGCCCAGTGTGACCACGTGATTCATGTCTCTCTTCTTTCTGAGCCTCTCTCTCTATCCTGCACAAGTGCCGCTGTCATGTTTAATAGATGCTCTTGGAAATGTGAAGTGATTCACAGCCATGGTGCTTAGTGTGAGATGACAGTGTGACACTGTGGCTTGTAAAGGGTCCTCGGGAATCAATACACTCGTGAGCTAACTGGAGGCCTCAAACGGAAGAGAATGACAGTCGGCGAAATGTCTCCATCTCAGAGCATGTGGCTTCCTGATGAGGTCAGACTGTCTTCTGAGGCATCTTTACCTGCAGTGTAGTACACTTGAAACTAGTTTTAAAGATGCATTTGTAGGCTTAAAATTTTACCTTTGGAAAAAAAATGGGGCTTGCAGGTAAGCCAGCATGAAAAGTAAAAGAGATGAAAAATTCTGTATTTACTCTTCTTGGGGGAATTCCTGGCCTGAAAAGGAATATGGAAAGACAGTTAACTTCTTTCTAAAGCATCAACATAAAGTGGTAACAGCCTCCAGAAGTCTGTGTGTGGCCTGTTTGATGTGGTTTGGGCCTGAGGAGAAGCTAAAGGCTAAATGTATTTTAAGTTGGCTAAAACTAATATAAACATACCCCAAGGCTGTTACTCCATTAGCTGATAGTGTGCACAATATTAAAAACATTGTAAAAACAACGGACCATTTGCAGGGCTGTGCATTTGAGAGTAGTTTACACAACACCCAGTTTCTAAATACTGACTCAAATAATAAAAAGTCGCTGTTATTTCATGAAGAAAGCCACATTTACACAAACAAGCAAACAAGTAAGATCTTTCTTTTAAGTATCTCTTACAGGGTAACATAATTGTATTTAGCCCATCAAACACGCATAGGAATTTTTAGTGCAATCGTTGATCTTTATAAAATATATCCTACTTTTCCCCATAGAATCTGAGGGGGCAGGCCCACTACTCACTATGAAAAGACAGCCAAGCTTCTAGGTTTTATTCCCTCCATGTCTCAAACTAGTTTGGGTTTGAGAGAATTTTACACTATGAGTTTTAGCATGGTCCTTTAAAAAAGCAGATGCTGGCCAATATGTGAGTAAATTTAATTATGAAAGCTGGTCCTGTGAGCTTCCAGGCTGCAACCCACCATACACAGAAGATTCCTTTGATATCTCTGAGTCAACAAAGACAAGAGAAGTCACTCACGACAACCTATTCCTTTGTGTGGGTTTCCTGCGTCCAGGAATAAATACCCTACATGCGTGTGCTCCTGTACATGGCGAAAGATTTAAGTGACCCTTGACACTAATGGGACACACTAATGAGCGCCATGGGCCCCGTTGTCTCCAAGCAAAGACAAGCCTGTTGATTCTTCTCTCACAGGCATTTCCGCTTGTGTTTTCTTACACTTTGGAGAGGAGTCCATTGATTTTTATGACATTTGTTTCATTTCTAAGATACTTAAGTAGTTCTGTTTGTGACAAACACCCCATTGCTGCAGAAAAATCAAAGGCAACTTTGCCCCCCTAGCTTCTGCCTAGATGTCAGAATCTAAGATAATAAAGATGGTAACAGGATGGGTGGGGAGGACGGGGAGCAGCTGCTGTTCCGAGCTCTGTGGTTGCCGTAAGTAGTACAGCTATGATGAACACACGCTCAGCAGCTTCAAATGAAGGTAACGCTATAGCTCCACTATAACCCTGTAACTCGACTCGTGCATTTATTCTTAAAGGAAATGAGCTCATAGAGTTACAAAAGACTTTAATACAGACAAGTTTATAACAGCACTCCTTAATAGAGCCACACCAGAAACATCCCTGAATCCATCCGTCATAGAAAGGGGTGACTCACAGTCCCAGAAAGAGACATGCACATTTGTATTCACAGAAACAACTCTGCTCACCAAGGCCCAACAGTAAGTATGGAGGAAGTGCTTTTGGTATCCCCAAACCTATCACTAGTCCTGACTGTCCTAGGCTGCAGTGGGAGCCCACACAGGAAATCTGTGAGCTGTTTTTACATCTGTTATAGGCCTTCCATTTGCAGACCTGACTACAGTCCCTGAAACAGCTCTGCTCAGCTGCTCAGTTACAGCGCTGCTCAGTTACCATCTATCCACAGGCATGGCCACATATGGTCCCCAGGTATCTATGAGAGGCCCAACACACACCTCTAAACTTATTAAAAACACATTAAGAGATTCCGTTTTGAAAAAACTCTTATTATATAAGAGGCAGCTCTGTCTATCTGAAAACAGCCAACCATCCGTGATTCCAATTTTGAAGCCTACCAATCACAAGCACACTGTGTTCATCAAAATTAATACTATTAAAATGTCAATATTACACATATTGACATACAGATTCAACACAAACCCTCTTCAAAATCCCACCTTCAGTTTTTAAGGATTTTTTAAATTATGTATAGATAATGTGTCTGTATGTGGGCATGTACTCAAGGGTGCAGATGCCTCGAGGGTCCCCTAGAGCTGGAGTTGCAGAAGAAGGAACTGCTCAAGATGGATGCTGGGAACCAGACTCAAGTCTTCTTGAAGATCAGAAAGTACCCTTAACAACTGAGCCATCTCTCCTGACCCTGTGACTTTATCATTTACAGTGCTTTCATTTTAATTCTAAAATTTACACAAAACCACAAAAATGCCAACAGAAGTCTCAGTCAAGAACCATGGAGCTAGAAGCACTATACCTTCTGACTTTAAAATATATTACAAGGCTATAATTCCCAAGGAAGTGAAGGCTGGCATCAAACTAACAGTGTAACAGAGAGGAGCCTGGAAATACTGCCTCGGTGACATGGATGCCTCAGTGACACGGATACACAACACAGATGGAACAGGTCAGGCTCATACAGGAATGCTGTTAGCGAAACTTGAGATCCCCCTTCAGAATTAACTTAGACCCTTGTCTCACATCATATCAAAATAACTCCAAAAAGGGGGTGGAGTCATACAAGGAGAGAGTGGGACACTCCCTGCCAGAGCTTCTGGGGTAGATGAAACACAGAAAGGTACAAAGGTTGCAGAGATGCACAAAATGAATACATTCTAGTGACCTAGTTATATCAGGATGGCAGTTCATGTGACGACATTGTACAGCTGGTTTGCACAGAACATAGATGGTAGGAATCCTCGGCATGAAAAGGGAAAGGAAAGGAAAGGAAAGGAAAGGAAAGGAAAGGAAAGGAAAGGAAAGGAAAGGAAAGGAAAGGAAAGGAAAGGAAAGGAAAGAAAAGGACATTTAGGCAACTCTGTGGATATGTCAGCAGGCCTAGCTGTGATGACTGTCTCATGGAGCATATGAATGTAAAAGCAGTAAGTACCATTTGTGCTTGTAAATTGGATCCAACACAGCAAAAAGACTAAAGAGACAACTCTTAGGAACATGGTAGATCTTTTAAAACTTAAACTAACAAACATTTAAACCATTCTCTCCCTCTCCCTCTCCCTCCCTCCCTCTCTCTCTCTCTCTCTCTCTCTCTCTCTCTCTCTCTCTCTCTCTCTTTATGTGTGTGTGTTCTCCTCCTCCTCCTCCTCCTCTCCTCCTCCTCTCCTCCTCCTCCTCCTTTTTCTTTGTTTTCAAGACAAGTTTTCTCTGTGTAGCCCTCTATGTCCTGGGCCACACTGGCCTTAAACTCAGAGATCTACCTACCTCTGCCTCCCGAGTGCTGGATTTAAAGGCACCACCTAGTTTAGATGAATTTTGTATCTTAATTAAAAGGTTCAATGTTTTTTCTAAGGATCATATAATCTCTTTCCTTCTCTTGTTCTTTAATTTTCTTCTTCATGTTTGTATCTAGAGACACAAAGAGTTTGTGTGACTAAGCAAGAGCCCTCGAGTCTGGGAGCGTCCCTCTGGTGCCTGTGGAAGAGTGATGTACATAACCTGACTGTTGACTCTTAGAGGCAGAGACTGAGGTGGCCACTTTGGCCAAGAAACCTACAGCCACTCTTCCTTGGTTTTTCAGAACAAGCCTCGCTTCTCCACTCCTACTGGCTCTATCATCCAATGCGTCTCTCCCAGGCCTCCATCCAGGTCCTAAGTCAGCTCTTTGTTCCCTGGCAGAGCCCTGAGTCAATGAACATGTCACTGGAGAACTGAAGGACGCTCAAATGCACAGGTGTATCTCTCCACTGGACAGTGGTGCTCTACCATCTGAGGTGTACTGTACACCCATGCACAAGACTGGCTTCTTGAAGACAAACATCTCAAATTGCTCAATACCTAGGCTTTCAAACCTCTTCCTGTTCTCCCCACTCTCTGCCTACGCTCTCCCCCTCCCTCCCTTCCTATTCCTGCAACCCATTCCCTCATCCCCATCTGCTCCCACCCACCCTGTGCCATTCTGTCCCCAGGTAGATGAGAGACTGACAGACATGAAAGCCTCATATGTAACATGCTCATATTTGTAAATAAAACATTAATCCCGCCAAATCTAAGACGTCTTGGCAGGCTCTGAAGTCAGATGGTCTGTGCTTTCAGATTCTATCCCATAGTTTATTGGCTCTTCCCCTAAGAGCATGGGCTTTGAAATTAGATGGCCTTCAGCTGCTACATCGTGTCTATGCTGTAACTTTTGAGCTCTAGAGCCTTTCTAAGAGATTTATTGCCACCGTCACTAGGGAGGTGGGGAACAGAGAAGAAACGCCAGTCTCTAAGAGAAAAGGAGACATTTGAACTCCATTTGCTAGTTGTCCACGGTGGGCAGATGAGGCAGCGCTGTGGCAGGTAGCATGTAAGATGCAGCCAGGCAGAAGAAGCAGAAGCAGGCGCTCATTCAGCATGCCTTTGGTTCAGTTTGATTCAGACTGTGACTCTGGAGGATACAGGTGCCCAGCCTAGGGCACACCCAGTAGTGAAGTTACGTTATTACCATGTCACTGGCCATGTCACCTCCTTCCCAGTGGTGTGGAGCACAGGCCATGGCACATGCACACCTGCACTCCTCCACAGACAGCGTACCCAGTGTCATGGGTAATTTCGGTCACCTTGCCGCCAACGACGGTTACCTTGGAAGAGGGCGGTCTCAACTGAGGAACTGCCTCCATAGGCCTGGCTTATGGGCAAGGCTGTGGGCATTTTCTTAGCAAACAATTGACACGGTAGGGCCCAGCCCACTCTGGGCAGTGCCACCACTGGGAGGTTGAGCCTGCAGTATCTAAGAAAGCAGGCTGAGCATACTACAGTGAGGAAGCCAGCGAGCATTACTCCTCCCTAGCTTCTGTTTGTGCTCCCGTTTCCAGGCTCCTGCTCTGCTTGATTCCTGCCTTGGCTTCCTCCCATGATGGACTGTCAGCCAAATAAACCCTTTCCTCCCTGCATCGCTTTTGGTTAGTGTCTTGCCACAGCAACAGAGAAACAAACTAGAGCATATATGATATATATATATATATATATATATATATATATTATTACATACCATATCATCTTCAGTACAGTGGCACACCAAAGAAAGGTAGAGACAGTTAAGACCTGTAAAGTGATGGGAAACTACCCTTTCCTCACAAGTGCAAACAGAATAAAATGTAGACAGCAAGAGCCAGGTCTGAAGTTGCTATCCCATGATTCTATAACTTCCATTATCTCTTTTCTTTTGAACACTTGAGGAGAGAGAGGAGAGAGAGAGAGAGAGAGAGAGAGAGAGAGAGAGAGAGAGAGAGAGTCCCATCCACAACAGAAGACAAACATGAGGGGAAAGGCAGGAGGCAGAAGAGAGTGGGTGGACCAATCCCTGGGACTCTTGAGAGGGAAGAAAGGAGTGCTGGCTCAGACCCAGGCAGTGTCCCTAGGGGCTCCTGTCAGCAGGATTCCCCACATCTCCACACACGGATCTCAGCAAAGTGCCTGGCAGATTCGGTCATACAGCAGCTCAAACGACACAGCATGACTATGGAGAAGGAATAATAGTGGAAGCATCCCGGCCAATTTTCAACAGAAGGGCTCAGGATAAGGGAGCTTAAGGAAATTGCTGAAGAGAATGATAATGACAACAATAAAAACAAATGACTGCCATTTGTTGAGCACTTCTGTGTCTGGCACTGGGTTATGCACTTTGCATACCAACCCCAATAAAGTACAAGGATCATCTCCACCTTATGAGAGGAAACTGAGGCAAGGAGAGGTTGAAGATGTGGCCTCAGGATGCACAACTTGAAAGGCTGTGTCTGTGAAACTCGGCACACTGGAGTTCCCGGGTGCTCCGAGAATTCCACAGAATGCTCCAAGTGGCTGCCATCTCCCCATGGAGACAGGAGCCCAGTCAAGGATGCATCTTCAGTTCACAGATGGGTAAAAGCTCAGATAAGACTTGTTATTCAAGGACTCATGGGGAGTAGCGGCAAGGACAAGATGGGAATTAATTTGAATGGACTTTAGTGAGAAGCCAGTGATGCCCACAGAAGGATGTACAGTCAAAAGTCATCAGTCCTGACTTCTGGTAAAGGTTTCCTGGTCTTTGACCATTTAAACTGTTACCTACCCAGAATTCACTCTGATAAGCTTTCTGAAATGTAGGCTCAAAGGCATGGAATTGACCATGAATTGAATCATGAGTTTTATCAAGTCATTCTCTGAGTACCAAACCAGCTTTCTCCACTACCATCACCATTGTGGCGGTCACAGCAGACATGGGGAAGCCATCAGAATTATTGAAAGATAGACAAATCTTCTCCACAGACTCTGGGCATGACCAGATATCACTTTCAATAGGGAAAAAGGAGGCTGGGAAGATGGCTCAGTAGGTAAAGTGTTTGTCCCACAAGCAAACATGAGGACTGGAGTTCAGGTCCCCAGCACCCACATAAAAATGCAGGCATGGAAGAAAGTGCCTGCAAAGCCAGTGCTGGGGGCAGAGACAGGAGGGTCCCTAGAGCTTGCTGGCTTCTTCCTAGCTGAGCTGATATCCTCCAGGCTCCCTGAGAACCCTATCTTTTAGAATAAAGTGAAGAGCAATTGAGAAAGACACTTCTGGCCTCCACAGGTATGTGCACACACACAAACAGCCCCTACACACAAAGACACAATAAGGTGTAGAAAACACACACAGCAAGAACCCAGGAAGCATTTGCCTCTCTGTGGAAAATGATGGGAATATCACACGAAGGATCCCATAAGCCCAAAGATCCCTGTCCTGTTAGAGCTTTCACGTATGAGCAACTTGCTGAGGAGTAAACAAACACATCAATTATGTATCTAAACAAACGCTCCCAGGCCATGAAAAATGTAACTGGAAGCGCACTACAAAACTAACTGCAACTAGGATGAGTTGCGTGTGGGGAGAGACCACTCCCACCCATGAATGGTAGGAACCAAAACTCATATAACCCTGAATGGGCACTTCAGGACATCAGTCACATTTAAAGATCGTGTACCATGGACACCACGATCCATTCCTAAGAACTACCCCTACAGACTTACCCCATGATCATAAGGTTAGTGACAGCAGTAGCATTTTTAAAGGAAAAACAGGGAAGCAACTTTCCTGAGTGTCCGCCAGTAGGAACTGTTCGTAAACCACAGTCCAGCCAGTGGAAAGTGAGCTGAGCACCAGCAGCCATCTCTCTACTTCCTGGCTGGGGCTACCATGTGACCAGCCACCTCACAGTCCTGACATCACAGGCACAGCAGGCTTGCTAGGTGATGGGCAGCACTCTCACACCGAGAGCCAAAGTAAACCCTTCCCCACTTAAGTTGCCTTTGGGACTCATTTTGTCACAGCGGCAGGAAACGTGACTAATATCCAATTATCTAAGTGGGCTAGTAAAAAATCACACATAAAATTTAAAAGACTAATTTTCACTAATGTAGAGTAATGTATACTAGTCAGATACTATGAATGATGAAGACGTGGTAGGTATAATTGATACTATTTACTTCTAAAGAAAATGCAATCACCAAATGTGCAGGAAAAAGGATGAACTTAGAATATATAAGAATAAGTGAGGTCACACCATCTCAAAGAGATAAAGAATTGCACGTTTCCCCTCACATGAGGAATCCATCCTACGTATGCCAAAGGTACATGTGCATACAGTATATTGTAGAAAAGAAAATAAGGGCTAAACATCAGGGGATGCAGAAGTCATCACTCAGACCCAAAAAACTGCCTTTGTTATTGTTAACTACCTTAATAAGACTAACCCACAACTAAAGCAAGTGTCTCAGATTCCCTTAACAAACCCTGAGATTCACTGTGGTATCCATTATCATACAGGTTGCATTCGAAATTAATATATAAAAATGATAATAGAATTCATTCATTCATATAGAAGAATGTAAATTGAGTACCCTGGAGCTCGTTTTTCATACACAAAGAATAGTCACATGTGAAATTACAGAATCTGTTGCTGTCTCTTCAGCGTTTTATGTTCTAAATCACAAGAGCAGGTGCGAATCATGTGCTAACAATTTAAAGGTGCTTAGATTGGCAATAAAGAAACAATAACATTAAAATAATGCTAACAGATTAATTATACAGCCTGACTCTTGGAGCCAGGAACCATGCCAGGATACTCACCTATTTGAAAGAACATTGTAAAGAAAACTATCACTGCCAGAGTTGAGGCTTTGTAGAAGACACCTTAAAGAAAAGGGAAAACCTTGTGGGAAAGACTGGCCCTGTGAAAAAGCCAGAAGTGAAAACACTGACACAAATCTCTGCCCTTTCCACATCTAGACCTCCCATCGAACTAACCCCGAAGATGCAAGAGAAGCAAAATTAAGAGTGGTGTAGCTCTCCAGGCATGGTGGTCCCAGCATTTGGGAGGCAGAGGTAGGAGGGTCTCTGAGTGGGCCAACCTGGTCTACAGAGTGAGGCCCAAGATCGTCGGATCCACACAGTGAGACCCTGTCTCAATCAAACAAACAGAAAGAGTGGCATATCTCACAAATGCATGTAAAGGATAATAAAGTGGTCAACTTGGAGTTAAAAATAAGAGAAGAAATGCACAGCAGCCTGGCGGGGAAGATGCATGGGTACTGCTTGCCAGGAGATTCGGAGTAGAAAAGTGTGGAGATTGCCCCTGCTTGGTCCCACAGCAAATGTGTATCATACATTGACTATTCAGGCAGAGGCTGGGAAATCCACTGGGCAGCGCACGCCCTGGGACCCTCATCTCCCACTCCTTACCCAGTCTTTCCTCAGAGGGACAGGGGACTACAGTTGAATAAGATAATACCTCTTCAAGAAAAGCACCAGGGGCTGGGGAGACGACTCCATCAGCAAAGCGTTTGCCTTGCAGAAGTGAGGACCTGGAATCGATCACCAGGACACGCTTCGAACAGACAGACACAGTGGCTCACTCTCCTAATCCCACTGCGGGGAAAGTAGAAACAGGTTTGTTCCCAACACTCACTGGCCAGCCAGCCTGGCTTACTTGGTGAGTTCAGGCCAGGGAGAGACCCTGTCTCCAAAGAAATAAATAAAATAACCATGGATCATCTGAACACCTGAGGTGGTTGTTCTCTGGCCTCCACATATGTGCTTGTAATCGCATGTACACAATATATGACATGAGTACATACAGACACTGTGGAGACAGAAGAGGGAGAAAAAGAGAGATGTAGAGAAGAAAGGGGAGAAAGAGTAAAGACAATGAAAGAGAGAAAAAGAAATAGACGACAGGGACAGAGAGATGGATGCCAGCGCACAGGCTCTCCATCCTGACGAATTTCTGTCTCTACCCGCAGGAATGACACAAATAAGATCTGGCTTTGTCTCCTGCCTCTTACTAGCTAGTGGCACCTTGATTTATTTTGAGATCACACGCAAATAAAATTATGATAAGTTGAAAATATTAAGCTGGAAATGCATGGGTTCACTGGCCTGCTAACTCAGCAACATAGAACCTTGTCAGGTGTGGGCTGCTCACTCTTGTGCTCTCATGACCCCTGTCCTGCCCGGCATCAAAAAGAGCATCTCACCATATATAAGCAGTCAAGAAAAGAACACAATTCAAATTTAAAGGGATATTTCTGTGCATTTATTGTTTCACACCATCAGAAAGTTAAGACTTTGTGAGTTGAACCATCACAAGGTGAGCTTGTAGCTGGACGGTGGTGGCGCACAACGCCTTTAATCCCAGCAACTCGGGAGAGGCAGGCGGATCTCTGTGAGTTCCAGGCCAACCTGGTCTACAAGAGCTAGTTCCAGGACAGCCAGGGCTACACAGAGAAACACTGTCTCGAAAAAACAAAAACCAAAACAAACAAACAAGGTGAGCTTGTGTGCACATGACCAGAAGATGACCATTCTACATAGTGTGAGCTCAAGCAAAACGTGTCCCCTTAGTGATGAGGAAAAGTCAACTGGGCAGACAACCGTGCCAGGGAAAGCAGCCAGAATGAACTAGCCCTAAGAATGGTTTTTAAATGTTTTTAATATTTATTTTTATGTATATGTATGTATGTGAGAGGGTGTGTGTGTGTGAGAGAGAGAGACAGAGAGACAGAGAGAGACAGAGACAGAGACAGAGACAGAGACAGAGAGAGAGAGAGGAAACGTCATATGTTTACAGGTGCCTGAAGGAACCAAAAGAGGGTGTTCAATTCAATTCAATCTCCCAGAGCTGGAGGTGCTGGTGTTTGTGAGGCCTTCTGGTTCCGGGTCCTGTGAGACAGCAGCAACCACTCGCAACTTCTGTATCTCCCTCCAGGCCCTTCCGTAGGAACAGCCTCAAGGAGACAATAAGGGAAGACATTGCTGACAGGAAGACTCCACGAGGGGCCAAGTTCACATACTTGATATGTGACATACATGCAAACTGTCTGCTATCCCCAAACCAGTGAGGCAGCAAGCTCAGAGTTAAAGGACAGCCTGGGCTACAGAGCGAGACTTTGTCTCAAAACACCAAGAACTGGAACAAAGCAAGAGAAAGACAAAAAGACCCTGAGTATAAACAATGGACAAAAGAAATGGCCCAGTGGTGATTCACAGGCAAGAAACCAGATCAGCACCATGGTCGGCCTTAGGAAGATCGGGTAAATGCAAAGCAAAGCAACTTACATGCTGACACATTTTGCACCATTCAGATGGCTGAAAGTCAAAAGCTGCCGTACAGGAGCGAACCTGTGGGATGGATGTTCGGGACACACTCCCAGAAGGGACTCAATGCTGTCTAAAAGGAAGTACACATATTCTAAGCTCTGGTTACCTCACTGATGAGCATGGGCAAGCCCAAAGAGAAGCAGACGTTTTCATAACAGCACACGGAACAAGACTCCTCCAGACAGGTCCATCAAGGAAGTGGGCAGCTGGAGTCCACTCAAGTGTCCATCTTCCACACCAAAAGCCACACACCACAGACAGCTTGCAACAGGTATCTAAAGTGGAGGTGCAGGGCTGAGGGATGAGACCCTGGCCCCCAAGAAGAGAGCCCAGAATGAAACCGAATTCTAAACCCTCAGGTAACATGGGAAGATGGGATGGATGTCAAATATGGGTTACAGCAGTAGATCCTTGGATAAGGATGAAGACTTAACCAACCTTCCCATAATAATCACACCCAATATCAATATTACAGTGTATTAATTAATTAAATTAATTAAAGAGATGTTTGTGCAAGGTCTGTACACTTCCAAACTTGTGTGCAGAGTGCTGCACCCCCAAAGGGGTGATCAGAACATTCTAATTTACCTTGCAGTACAACAAGCTGCATTCATGGAGAAAATGTGGCCTCGAGGTCAGGTTGTATTGGGTTGGACAGGGTATCATTTGACTAGAAAGCTGCACACTATTCTCTCTGTGAGCTTTTCCATGGGACTTAAAAATAGCAAATATTAGTGGGCCTAACGCCGATAGAGGGGTTTGTTTTCTCAGCCAAGCTGTTTTCATAATAGAACATATCCCTGCCACCTCTCTGTGTGGAAATCTGGCTTTGGCCAAGAATCGTGGCAGTTACTTCATGGCCAGGTGGGCTGGAGCCTGCTTCTCCGACAATAAACATTTTGTGAGCTGCCATTGTGACTACAAAGAGCCTCTATCCACCTAGAAGTTATGTCCCCTTGTAACTCCATAAGAATTCTGTCGTGGGGAAAAGAAAATAAATACCTTATACCAGGTATGAAATGCTGGCCACAGGTGCATAAAACACACCATTCTTTATTACTACATAATAATTCAATTTCTAGTTTTGCCTCCCAGTTCTTCAAAGTCCACCTGAGGCGTGCTGAGGACTCGGGGGTCTGACCCCATGAAGGATTGGAAGGTGGTCTTGATGTTGCTAGCTCTCTAGTGTGTCTTCTGAGACACTCTGGTCCTGTTGGGTTAATGGGACGCATCAGGTTATCAGGGGAGCCACGCTGAAAGATCAGTTCTGACCCCAGATCTGGCTGTCCTACCGCCACCTCCATGCTACTCCCTGGGGCATAAAGTCGTGCTGGAGGCTAGGGCCTCAGCACCAGTTCCTGCACTGTCAGGGCAAGAATACCTAATATCAGGAACTAATATCAGGGCCGCCGCCACCCAGGACTGTCACAGAGAACTGCACTTCAGGGAACAGCTCCGTCGCACTCACTCTGTCCTCCTGACACTGCATAACGCACACGCTCTCCTTCCCAGCCATTCTTCTCATGCAGCCCCATCAGCCCACAGGGACAACTTTTGCTCTGGAGCAACAGCACCAGGCTCCCCCAGGAGGCCTCCTGTCAGCATGTTTCCTAGCCACAACACTCAGAGTAGCCTCCGCCGCTCTGAAACAGAGAATCACTTCTCTCTCTGTAGCACAGTGTGTACGGGTTGTACATATTCTGTGTCTGGGACAAATAATGTGCAAGAATTTGTGTATAAAGCAACATCATGTTTAAAGAAGAGCTTAATGGACAGGACTGGGGAGCTGGTTCCACGGGTAAGGTGCTCATGCATAAACATGAGAGCCTGGGTTCGGATCCTGCAGCCAGGAGAAAAGCCGGCACACACCTGTGACCCTGGAACTGGCGGTAGAGACGGGGGCATCTCAGCCAACTGGTGAGTTTCAAGTTCAGTGAGAGGCTGGAGAAGCACAGAGGAAGACACTGATGCCACCCACGGTCCTCCATGTGCGCACACACAAGCTTACCCCATACCACATACATACACAACAGAAAAAGTACCTTTCCAGACACACTGGTCCAGAGGAAGGCTAAGCATGGCTATAGTACTAAGATCAGAGGCAGAAAGGGATACACCTTATGGAGAGAACCCCTGTCCCCACAGACTTGTGGGCACGTTCCTAAATGCACATTTGCTAGCACCATGGTCGATGGTTGCAGGCTCACAGGAGTTACAGTCTTAAGCTCAAGAGATTTGGTTTCCTCACTGTGCCACATCTGACCAAACTCCACATCAAGCTGCCATAAAGCCAGAGAAACCAAATTTGTTTATGTGACCAAAACGTGGAGAGGGTGTTGTGGTGATATATCATTTCTGATTTATTAAAGCTTGCCTGAGGATCCAGAAAGCCAAGTCAGCCTCAAGCTATAGAGATCAGGCAGTGGTGATACACACCTTTAATCCCAGCAGCCAGAAGATAGGAGGAGGTGGTGCACACCTTTAATCCTAGGACTCAGGATTAAGGGGTAGATGGATCTCTGAGTTCAAGGCCACCCAGAGCTACACAAGATTGATCCAGTCTAAAGAGAAACAGCTCACACAAAGATGATCTCAGCACCTGGGATCACATGCCTTTAATCCCAGCATTAGAAGTGTATAAAAGATAGGAGCAGGGTCTTCAGTAGTCAGCATCAGGCATTCATTCTCCAACCACACTGAAGATAGGAAGACATTCAGTGTCAGGATTCTCCAGCCACACTAAGGAGGCTGATCCTGCTGCCTGAGATAGTGGTAAGAGCTAGTAGACCAATACTTTGCTTTTCCAATCTTTAGCTTGAAGTTTGAACCCCTTTTTTTTCCATGTTACAGGGCTGAGTCACGTTTCTCTGCAGGTCTTCTGTCTTTAATCCATCAGCCTCCTCTTGAAATCACTGCTATTGCTGTCTTCATTTATTTGACAAAAATATATGAATACCTCTGCTTTGATCACACGCCTTAAATCCCAGCACTCAGGAGGCAGAGGCAGATGGATCTCTGTGAGTCTGAGGCCAGCCTGGTCTACAAACTGAGTTCCAGGACAGCTAGGGCTGTTACACAGAGAAATCCTGTCTTGAATCCCCCCCAAAAAAGTACCTCTGCTGTAACCCAAACGTACACACTCCCCAATTCATACTTTGAAACAACTTCTTCCTCCTCCTCCTCCTCCTCCTCCTCCTCCTCCTCCTCCTCCTCCTCCTCCTCCTCCTTCGACAGGGGTATACTGCATGGCTCATTCTAGCCTCAAACTAACAATCCTTCTGCCTCAAATTCCAGAATTAGACATATTAGACATGAGCCACTACACTGGGCTCCTGTGTTGACAGTTAAGTGTGTTAAATGTTGGGGTCACTGAAGAGGTGATTACATCATAGATGGAATTCATGCTTTCTTAAGGGCTTGAGAGGCCCTGTTGCCCATCGCATGAGCATGCTGTATTCATTGTCTCTGCAGCAACTGCCGCAGGTGCCCTGTGAAGATGTACCACATGATGAAGCAAAAAAGCTAATAGCATTTATTTAAATTTAGAAGATAAAAGAAAAGAAGCCAGTCAACTGTTGTTCAGAACTCTGATGTGGTTCTGGCCTCTGCAATGATGTCTGGGTGGACCCCAGGAAACCCCAGTGACAGAGCTCTTGGTCTGGGTCTCAGAAGTCGGTTACATCCCAGTGACATGGCTATCTTACATGGCATGAAGGCCATCCACTAGAAATGACTCCTAACTTACAGATTCATCCCAATTCTAATTTTTTTTTCCACAGAATTAACTAACGATCCAATTTTAGCTATGATTTCTAAGACAGTTTCCTTCTGTGACACCACATCCACAGAGCCGTAAAGCAACCCTTTTTGGATTTATTTCACATTCCTGCAGCAGATCCCACAGTGTTCAAAGGAGCGACAGCCAGAATTGGCACAGTGCTTTCTGGTATTTTCCTTGTATCTGAGGAGAAACAGGTCGCAAAGGACTAATCAAATGCTATCCTCACAAGAGCAGGGGATGGAAGCGCAGGAAGGAAGGCACTTCCTGCCAGTCTTCAGTCCCTCTCTGCTGGCCTCCCTGCACCTGCAGTGACCCCAAAACCCTGGAGGCAGGAATCAGCATAGAGAGAATCCAATTAATATTTGCGAGAAGACAAAGTAAAATCTTCATAAAATACAAGGGCGACCTGGATCCATGCTCTTCAGCGAAGAGGAAAATCATTAGGATAATTGACTAATATATGTCAAGCTACAGCTGGCTTGTCTCCCGCTGGAGCATTGGTTTGCCTCTTGCAGGGAAGGCCCCAAGAACCCGTTCAAATGTGCCACTCATCCCCCTTGTGACAGCTTTCACTAAATAGTTGGGGTAGCAAGGCTCCGAGTGGCGCTTTTCATTTTTTTTCCCTCAAGTCATTCTGTATTTGTAAGATTGAGCTATTTGCAAAGGACTAGATTTTAACTTTTTACTAAAGTCACAGAGAATGGCATCCTGGGAGAAAAAAGAATGGAATTCCCCTGGAATGACGGTAGTGACGGAAGGGGATGCAGTGTAGTGACTAAAAAGGTCCCTGTTCAGATACAATTTGACTCCCTGGGGTAACCCCAACACTGGTGGGGACCAAGAAGAGATGGAAACCCAATAGAGAAGATGAGAGAGGTATGGTTTTGTAAGGTGAAATGTTGACCCCACACACGAGGAGACTGGAGAACGAAGGGCATTGTGACATAAGCTACCATACGGAGTGAAGACTGCCTGTGCCACACCAAGACAGAATGTTTAAGAATGTAATGCATTTATGGAGGAAGATTGCGAAAGATTCTCTTTGGCATTGCCGGCAATGAAAGTCTAAAACACAGGAAATACAGCTAAAGATTTCCAGTGCTGTCCGTGTGCCTTCACACGCTGACATGGAAGGAAGGGCTAAGTTAGAAACATCCCAGAGCAGAAAAAGAAAACTTTTTAAAAGTTTCTTACCTGTCTCAGACCAGTTCTCCCACCATGTGGCAGCTCCAGAGTCAGAGAAAAGGGGGGACGTGTGAAGGGGATGGGAAGGGGCATTCTTGAAAGAAATTAGCTGTATGTAACCCAGCACTATGTGCAATGAATAGAACCAATAAAACTGAAAAAATAAGCAAATAATTCACAGGGAGGTGAACAGTGATGACAAAAAAAAAAAAAAAAAAAAAAAACAGCTGGGAATTAGTGGGAACAGAAAGGATAGCATCAAAATGTCAGATGGTGGCCAGGCCAGGGTGGCGCAAACCTTTATCTCAACACTCTGGAGGCAGAGGCAGGAGGATCTCTGTGAGTTCGAAGTCAGCCTGGTCTACAGAGCAAGTTCCAGGACAGGTTTCAAAGCAATACAGAGAAACACTGTCTCAAAGAAAAAAAAAAGAAAAGAAAGAAAGAAAATCAGGTGGCCAAAGGTGACTTCTGTCAAGGTGTGGTTGTCTCACTTTTGACTTCTCTGCTGGCCTCCTTTCAGCCCAGTCATACACAGTCCAAAGCTGGATGACAGTCAGTGAACCCCCATGATTTGCATGGGTCAATGCCACTAAGATTCCACGGTCAGTGTCTCCTAGTTGGCAGGCATGGGAATCCAAGGTGGAGATTCTGGGCATTAACTCCATCCCAAATGCCCGAGTACAGGCAACAGAGGTGAAAAACCTTTAAACTCAGTGGTGTCAACAAAGCCTGGATATATGTCCCAAAGACTGCATCAGTCCAGCACCCAGATATTTGCAGCCCCACTGTCCCTCAACAGAGGAAAGAATGAGGAAGATGGGGTGTATATATACAATGCAATTTCTGCATCCATGATGAAGAATGAAATTTGGTCATCAGCTTGAAGCCACATGTGACTGGAGATCAACCTATTAAGTGCAATGAGCCAGGCCCCAAATAACAAATATTGCACATTTCTTTGAATGGGGTGACTGTGGTTAAAACACAAGGTAGACCTGAAAGGAATTATCAGTTCGAAACCCAGCGCCAGGCACAGTGAGAAAGTGGGTAAGTAAATTGAGAGGCAAGAGCTCACTCAGGGAGCAACATGGGTAAGAATTGTTAAAACAGAAAAAAGAAAATAGCTCAGAAAGCTTTTCAAATGATTCCGCAGTGCCTGAGAAAGAGGTAGGGAGAAGCCAAAAGAATGAATCAGTAATAACAAAAGAGACATTCTCCCAAAATTTCAGAGCCAGGAGGCAAGTGACCCCCAGATATGCCTACGTGGTGGCTTTGTCTGGTGTCTGCCCCAGAGCCTGAGCATCCTTGACAGAAAAAGGCAGTGCTTCTTGGAGCTCTGCAGAAATAAGGAAGTCACAGCCAGTGCCTGCCGAGGGCCACAAACGGGCTCCGCTCATAGGTTGACCTGAAAAAGTGCCCATCATTGCCGGCACCAATTTGTCTGATCGCTTGAAAAACACTCTGTCTCTTAATTCTGCTTATGTGTCTTGGAAGCTTCGCGGCTTCTCCGTTTATTAAATCTTCATTCTCCTTCTTCCCAGAAGCTGCTCTTTAAAAACACATAAACAGTTCAGTGTGAAAATTAGCCATGCTTGACTCATCATTCATTCTGGAAGAGTGGCTTTTAAAAAGACAGAGGGAATTAAGCCGAGAGTCAGGCTGGAGATGCGCGGGCCTCCCTCGGCTTTGAATTAGATGTGTTTAATGGGAACATGGCCACTAGGGCTGCGAGGAGTGGGGAAAAGAAAAATCCATTGGCCCTGCTGATACTAAACATCCCCGGTGCGAATGGAATTCGTTTTGGCATACACAAAGTGAATAACCCTGGTCAGGCTTTGAAGGCCCTTTACAAAGGCCTGGCCTCTCCCTCCTTCATCAGTCCACCGGGTGCTACTTCTGTGGAAACCCTGCTCTTCCTCAAAGAACAGCTCAGATCCCAAAGCCCCACGTTGTAGCCGTCAGTGGAAAGCAATTTTAAAATTTCCATCAGAGTCCCCATTGAGGGACAGATCATCTCTAGACACTGGCCATCGGGGCTGTGCGCCTGCCAGGCAGGCCTGGTGTGAAGAACCGTTAGTCCCACCAAATGCCGGAGAGAGGACAGGAGCTCACACTGCGAATCATCGGTATTGTTTTAAGTGGTTTTAGGAGAGAGTCCCTGCATACTTCTGTCAGGAGTGGAAAGTGGGCTGGAAACAACGAGGTGGATGACAAAAGGTGAACCTGAAGACTCTGTTGCCGGGGCCGGGGAGATGGTTTGGTTGATAAAGTGCTTGGCATGCAAGGTTGAGAGCCTGAGCTCGGAGTACCAGCACCCCTGTAAAATGATGGAGGAGGGGAGGGGAGAGAGGCAGGAGAATCCCTGAGATTCATTTGCCAGCCAGCCTAGCCCAATCAGGGATCTCCCTGTACAGTGGGGGACCCTGTCTGAAAGAGTAAACTGAAGAGTGAATGAGGAAGACACCTCTGGCTTCACATCAGCACACACGAACATACAAACATGCACACACTGCACACACAACCACACACATGAATATTTTGGCAACCCCCTCTTGATGAAAGACATTTTTCAAGTGCTCTGTACAGGCAGTTTTTGACAAGTCTGTCTTATTAAAGAGATTTAAGACGACTTTAGAAGACAAAACCGGTATCTAGAGGAGAAAGACAAGCCTCTGCAGTGTGGTAATGCATCCATGCATTCAGCTGAGAAGAAATGCCCCGGTCAGATGACAACCCTGCTTCTTACAACCAAGACTGTGTCTGATAGTGACTCCCCCCCCCAAGGAGGGAAGACAGGGCCCCAGCTTCTCCAAGGAAGCCCTAGTCATTAAGAAGAACAAGTATGACTTCTCAGAGCCCATCTGTCCCTTAGCATCCTTTGGTATTTCAAAGATGGGTTTCTTCCCTGAGATGGAATTCTGGTTCTTACTGGCTTATTTTCTTAAATTTTATTTTTAGTGTGTGTGTGTGTGTGTGTGTGTGTGTGTGTGTGTGTGTGTGTGTGTGTGTGTATGCATGCATGCATGTAAGTACAGGTGGCCTCAGAAGCTAGAAGAGGGCTTTGGATCCCTTCAGTCTGGAGTTCTCAGCAATTATAAGCTGCCTAACACAGATGCTGGGAACCAAACTCTGCTCAGCCATGGCCAGCTAGGTTGGAGTATGCCGCCTAATGGCAGAGACAAAAAATACTCTGCCTCAACTAGGTGGAAGATGAGCACCAGCTCCCAAATAGTAACCTGATATCTCCACATGTGCACAACAGCTTGTGCATACACACACACACACACAGAGAGAGAGAGAGAGAGAGAGAGAGAGAGAGAGAGAGAGAGAGAGAGAGAGACCATAAATAAGTATTTTAAAAATCACCAGGTATAAAAAGCAAAGGACACCCTCTTCTACCTATAATGCATTAAACTGCTTGACTGGTATATAATTACATACCATCTCACCTATTGGTTTTTTTATCTGCATCACCTAATTTGAGAATGTTTAGCACGCCCAAAAATGAATCTCCCTGTCTATCAGCGTTCAGTTCCTACTCTCCCTCGCCCTGCGCAGCCCGCACCCTCTTCCTTCTGCCTCCAGAGATCTGTGCATGTGCACATTTCACAGCCCTGGGGCACTAACCTGGGGCTTCTGTGCCTGGCTTTTTTCATTAAGCGTAGGATTCTCAGTGTCCTCTCCTCACTACCCTGTGTGCCCATAGTTCACTCCTTTTTTGGTTGTGAGCCTAGCCTTTAATGGCTGAGCCATCTCTCCAGCCCAGTTTACTCCTTTTTATGGCTGGTCTGAACTACGGGGCATTTATGCATTCATCTTTTGATAGACATGTAAGTTGTTTCCTTCTTTTTTGGGGGGACTGCTATAAACAGTGCTGCTATAAACATTTATAAACAAATATATATATATATATATATATATATATATATATATATATATATTATATATATTCTGGGTGCCTTAGTTGGGGTTTCTATTGCTGGGGTAAACACCTTGGGATGGAAAGGGTTTTTCATCTTCCACCTCTCAGTCACACTCCATCACTAAGGAAGCTTGGCTGGAATCTGGAAGCAGGAACTGAATCAGGGGCCACAGAAGAATGCTGCTCATGGTGACTTTGCTATCTTGTGTTCTCAGACACCCTAGGACCCTCCCATATCAATAAGTGAGTCACCTATGGGCCAATCTGATGGAAGCGTTTTCCCAAATGAAGTTCCTTCCACCCAGATGGCCCTGACTTGTGTCACGATGACAAGAAAGAAAAAAGAAAGAAAGAAAGAAGGAAGGAAGGAAGGAAGGAAGGAAGGAAGGAAGGAAGGAAGGAAGGAAGGTTCTAAGATTTTATAAAACAAACAGCTTTTTTGTTTTGTTTTAGTTTGTTGTTTTGAGACAGAGCATCCCTGTGTATCCTAAACTGACCTCAAACTGTGGCAAACTTCCTGCCTCAGCTTTCCAAGCACTGGGATTGTGAGCATGAGCCACCACACCCAGGACAAAAGTTTCATTTTCTCCAAATCCCCTCCAATACTTGGAACTGTCTGTCTTTAACATAGCCTGTCAGAGAATGCGAGGTGAAACTGCCAGTGTGGTTTGCATCTCCTTGAAAAGGAAGGAAGCCCAGTATTTTTTCCATGAGTTGATGGACCACTTGAATAACTTTATGTCTGCTCCAATCCTTTGCTCCTTTCATGACTGATTTACTAGTTTTTATTACATTTTTATTTATAGTATTCTAATTGCCAAGTCATGAATTTTATATTCATGGAGAACAATGTGATATTTTGATATGTGTACACAATTTGGAGTAATTAAATCAAGGATCATCAATGTGTCCATCATTCTGCTTGACATTTGTTGGGTGATACACTAGAGGCTTGCAATCCATCATGTTGACTGTAGTCACCTAACGGTGCAACAGATCTCAAAGCTCATTCTTGTAGACGTTGTTTTCATACCTTTTGTCTAGTAACCTCCACACCCTCCTCCACCACCCCAGCCTCTGCTGACCCCTACTTGATTCCAGGAACCCAATTTCTCTTACATCATGATTCCACAAAGTCCCTGCCTTTCTGTGCCTGGCTTATTTCCCTTTAGCATGTGCTCTGTAGAAGATGGCTGGAGAGTGATACCCTGAGCATGCTCTGCCACAGAGTACAAGGAAGTGACGGGCATCCTGAACAGCTTGATTCTGGCAGGCAACTGAGACCAAAGAACAAAGCAAATGGCAGCCTAGGCCCCAGCTTCCTGAGCTGGGGATGACAGGATAACTCCAGCTGGGCAAAAAAAGGAAACTGGAAAATACCAGTATCTCCATCAGAGCAGTAGACTGGCAGTCCCAACTAAAGGAGACATCCACAGTTCCCGCAGGCTTTAAATCTGGTCTGGGTAGCTGGTTGGAGTTGAAGTGGCAGCCCTGCTACAAAAAAAAATAAGGACTCAGATTGAACACTGCCAACACCCCAGAAGCTCAGCTACTATAAACACAACCGCCACTGCTTTGTCACCTTGCCACAGCAGGGCTAATAGCTGACTCGTGGACACTCTCAAAAGCCTCAGGCCTGCTATACCTCACAGAGTGGAAGGCTGGCCCCTCAGCACCCAGCAGCATCAGGACCAGCAACTGCCAGAGGCATCAGCCTGCCCCTACCCACCACAGCTCCACAGGGACCCAAATCCCCTTCATGGCCCGTATCTGTCCCTCAGGACCTTCAAGGGGTCTCATCTGTGTCCTGCAACCCCATGGCTATCAGTGTCTCGAGACTAGCACTTCCCATGTTCACATCTGGCCTCGAGAACTGGGTTCCTCCACAGCCCAGTCTTTCGCTGCGGCTACTGAGGCTACTGAGGAGGGAAGGGTCACACCCATGTTTTGCAGCTCTGGAACATGCTAACACTAATGTTTCCTCTGCCCATGCTGTGAAGCTCCATCCCAAGGGACACCAAAGCCACCAGCCATCCACACGTGCTCCCCAGAATGTAAAGAAGGGGCATCCCACATCCCACACCTCCAGAAATGTAGACGACCAACCAAGAAGCCCCCAGATGGCTTGTGGGCACAGAGCAGATCTCCTCTACAGTCCATGGCACCCTGCCATATCCTGTACAAATAGAGCCATGAAAGCTTTTGTCAAAACTATTGAAGGTATATGAACTCATAGAGACCGTAACAGCACACATAAGACCTGCACAGGTTCAAACCAAACAAAACTCTACACTAAGAAGTGGGGACAGTCACAAAGTTCTATCCCTAACCAAGAAGCTGTTGACAGCAACTGACACCTTCTGGGAGAAGGAGTATCCGTTTTCTCCAATGGGATATCAATCACACTCCTGAGTAGGTAGACCTCATACCCAGGAGGAGTTGGTCAACACAAAATGGAATCCGTGTTTTGTTTTCAATCTTGTGAGATTTTTATTTCACTTTGTTTTGATTTGGTAGTTTTTGTCTGTTTGGTTGTTTGTCTGGGTTTTCATATATTTGATTTTGTTTTGAAAGAGAGACAGAGCACAGCATAAAGTTGGGGGGTGGGAAGGACCTGGGAGGAGTTGGGGAGGGGAAAGAATATGATCAAACATATTGGATGAAAAAAAAGAGAGAAAAAACACAGAAAAGAAGTCACGAGAAGTACTGCTGTTGTAGAGGGCACAAGCTCGCTGTGCTCGCAGAGAAGCACTAGGAAAGCCAGGAATGTTAGGCTTGTCTCTTGGATGGATGGGATGCGGATCTGTTCTCTACCCACAAGGCTGGGAGTAGATGGAGTTAATGGCCTGGTGACCTGTGCTATATGTAGAGTCAACCCACCCCTGAATCCCCCAGGCTACTTTGCATATGCCAGACTCTTTGTCCCTGGGCCTTTATCTTGAGCACTGTTTCTCAGTCAGTAGAGTCCATCCCTGGGGGAGATGTCACATGCACTTCATACCCTGGTGACCTCTACGAGGACCTAGACCACACCAGATCCTCCCCTAGGCCCGTAAGCTATAGATTGAATTTTTATGGAAGAGGACACAAGAACATTGCAAGGGTTTCTAAATAGTCATACCTTGGGCTTTATTATGATAATTGCCACCAGGGAAACTTTTTTACAAACTTGTACTGTAATTAAATATGACTAAAATAAACTGCTCAAGGTCAGACTCTAGAAGTTTGAACCAACACTGGCTAAAGGGCCGTGTTGAACCAGATTTCCTTCTTGCCTGACACAGATCATTACTCTGCCCACCCTGGTGTCTGCGGAGGCCCCCACACTGGTGACATCGCTTTTTAGTTTCTTTGTGCCTAAGGAAATGCACTTTGGGAAGCCATGTCCAATGCAGACACAAGCCGCTGTATTCGTGAGCCCTGCGAGCCAGGCTACAGAGGCACTCATGGATACTGCTTACATAAACTACAGCTGAGGAAATCTCACAGGAGCTGTGTGTGTTCACATGTGGGGGTGTGGGGGGTGCACATCTGAATGTACACACATGCATATGGAGACCAGAAGCTGACACCCTCAATTATTCTCCACCTCATATCTTCATGTAGGGTGTCTCACTTGAACCCAGATCTCAACAATTCGGCTACTCTGCCCAACTAGAATGGGGATCCCTTGTCGCTATTTCCCTAGTGCTGCAATAGAGACTGGCCACACCCACCTGGAATGCATATGAATGCTGAGCAATACAAAGGCCAGTCTGCATGCTTGCTTGGAAATGTTTGTTTCCTCACTGAGCCATCCCTCCACCCCCGCCAATGGCTGGGAAGCTCCTACCCAACAGACATTCTACCTCTCATATAAACTACAGTATATTTCCCTCCAAAACCTCTACCATAAAATAGAGAGGAGTGGCTGATACAACCAATGTCTTTATATCAACGTAGGTATATGAGGAATATGAAAAAAAATGACGGCACCTCCAAAAGAATACAAGATTTCAATTTCTCCAGAAATAGAACCTGACTTGAAGGAAATCTGTGATGTATCTGAATTTTGTTCCAAGTAACGATGTTAGGGAAACTGAGTGAGAATACAGGTAGCTCAACAAATGAGCAAAAACAATTCAGAGCATGACTGAGAAACTCGCCAAAGAGACACACATCACAGAAAAGAACAAGTCTGAAATCCTGGGACTAAAAATATCAACTGCTGAAATAAAAAGCCATAACTGGAGCTTCCACAACAGACTAAAACAAGAAGAAAAAAAAGAGTCTCCAAGCTTGAAGATCCCTATTGAATTTGTCCCATCGGTAAAACAGAGAAGGTAAACACGTGAAGAGAGCAGTGTTCACAACATATTAGGTAAACAAATAGTCAAACCAGGAGAATTCCGGGAGGAGAAGAAAGGACGCATGGCAAATTTCACAAAGTAATCATTGAAGGCTTCCTAAGTCTTCAAAGAGGTATAGACATCAAGTTACACACAAGGGAGTCACCTTAGAATAACAGATTTAACCTTACAGGTCAGAAGAGGGCAGAACAATAGCCTCAAATTCCTCAAACAAAAACTATAAATAAGAAACGCTATATCCAGCAAAACTATCCTTCAGAAACTAAAGGGAAATATCACCTAGACATCTCTGTAAGAAATGATTAGTGGAGGTCAGCCCTAGAAACAAAAGGAAGGTAGCCTAGCCACCATCATGAAAAGGGGACATACAAAAGAGAAAGAGGGATTAAACCACATTATAATAAGAATAGTCAAAACCAATGACCATTAAATCATAGTGGTAACCAAAAGAAGTGGAAGGAACCCAGGATATACAAAACAACCAATATATAAATATTGTTCTCGTTGGCTTTCTGTCTCTGTGATAAGAACACTGACCAAAAGCAACTCTAAGAGGAAAAGGATCATTTGTCTAACAGGTTTCAGTCCATTGTTAGGGAAGCTAAGTCATGAGCCCAAAGCAAGAACACAGAAGGATGCTGCTTACTTACATCCCTGCTCTTGGCTCTTAGACCTCACAAGACCACCCGCCCAGGGGTAGCACTCCCACAGTGTGCTAGGGCCTCCTACGTCAATGAGCAGTCAAGAACTTGCCACACTGACATGCCTGTAAGTGGATCCGAGGAAAGCAATTCCTCAATCAACGGTCTCTCTTCCTGAGTATGTCAAGTTGACAGTCAGGACCAGCCATCACAGCATGAAAAGAGGGAATCCAAACCTACCATAGTTGCCATGTACTCTCTAAATATGTGAAAATATGTCCCAATTAAAAGCTAAAAGGCCCTGTGGATTCATTCATGGTATCCAAAAAAATTTAATTTTTAAAGCTGAATAACACTGCGTTGTGTGGCTATTCTACACTTTTTAATCTTTTTGTTTTGGAAATGACATCGAGGCTGACTCCACATGTTTATTTCAAATGATGCTATGGTGTAAATGGGAGAGAAGATATCTCTTTGACTTAAAGCACTGAATGTATCATAGCCGTGGAACTGCTGAGCCATACATCAGTGCTATACCAGCCCCCATTACCCCTAGTTCTGTAGAGGTTTCCCTTTTCTTCCCTTGCCACTCTAAGGGTAATAAAGACTAGTCCATTGTCATTTGCACTCTCAGAGCATCACCAACTAAACGAGTGAGCACATGGATGTCATCTTTAGGGACTGTCTGTTCAGGTTCATTGATTATTATCTGTGCCCTGCTTGTAGGGCTGTTTGGGTTCCACGTGTATTGAGAATAATGACTTAGCAGATGCACAGCTTGAAAATGGCTTCTCCCATTCGGAGAGATCCCTTCATTCTGAAGATTCTTTGTCTCACTGTGCCTGTGTTTTCTAGTTTTAGATAACCCTACACCTACATCCGTTCTGTTGCTTGAGCTTTGGTCATAACAGCGAAAGTTCAGAGCAACGCTGGGCAACTTTCCTCTGAAATTTCTTCTATTTCTCCTGGGTTTTAGGTCTTGCATTAAACCTTTAACCAGTTTGACATTATTTTTGTGTATGGTATGAGATGGGGCCTAATTTCTTTTTCCTGTTTGTGGGTAATCAGCCATCCCAGAACTATTTGTGGAAGAAGCTATGCTTTCTCTATTGTGTGGTCTTTGAGCCTGTGTCAAAAACCACTGGCCACGAATGTGAGCTTTGACATCTTAACTTTCTAGTCTCTCCCATCAGCTGCTGAGTCTGTCTTCATGGCCCCAACATATGCTTTTATTATGATTATTTTATGACATATTTGATATATATATATATGATATATGGATGTCATTCAGTTATGTTGCAAAAGGCACAAGATTATTTTTATCTACTTAGGCTATTTTGCAGTGGCATACACATTTATGGCTTGCATTTTCAGTTTGTTGTGGAAAATGCCATTGAGTTTCCATAGTGATCCCATGGAATCCACAGCTCACTTTGGGAAGTGTGGCGTGTTAGCCATGTTAATTCTCCTAATCCATGAACACAGGATGCCTTTCTGGTTATTCTTTCGCCAATTTTAAATGAATTGTACAGTTTTCTTCCTGTGGATATTTTACTCCCCTTGAAATAAATGTATACCATAAGTAGTTTCGCTGTTGATGATGCTGTTGCTATTTTTAGTGGACTGTGTTCTTGATTTCCTTTTAGATTAACTTTTAATTGGTATACTGAAAGGCTTCTGGTTTTGATATTGATGATCACACCCTGTACATTTTCTGAATTCACTTATCAGTTTTATTTTAACTTCTTTGTGTGCTCCTAGGAAGGCATTAGTCTTACTCCTACATAATTGCTTATGCTACTACTGCAAAACCAAGCTGAGAAGTGATGAGAGAGGAATCCCTGACTCGTTCATTATCTTAAAGGGAGCACTTTCACCTTCTCACTATTGACCCTGTAAGCTGTGAGATTCTTGTGTATGGTGTTTATTGGGCCCAGGCTGTGCACCTACTGTTCTTGAGTTTTTATGGTGACAGGATATTTTGTCACAAATCTATTTGTGTGACCGCATGGCTTCTATTCCTCAATTTTTGAATGTCAGTCACATTGTCATGTATATATTGAATTATCTCTGCATGCCTAAGATGGAGCCCACTTCCTTTGAGTGATATATTTTATAGGGAAGTAATTCTTTTACTGTGGTAACTTACATTTACTAGTATTTTCTGAAGGATTTTGGCTTATTGTTACTTTCCAGTTATAGAATACTCATAGGGCTTTTGTTACCAGGACAATGCTGATGTCATAGAGACAAATTAGAATACATTTTTATTCTTTAAGCTTTTAGAAGAAGTTAAGAAGGATTGATACTAATTCTTCAAATGTTTGGTGGAATCCACAGTGACACCAACCTGGTCTTTTTCTTTCATGTGAAACTATTTACAACTGAATCAATTTCATTCAGACTTCCTGTCCCCCAGCCCCACACACAGTTAAGTTTTTCACACATAATTGCTGGTGGCAACTTCTTGTGATGCTTTGTGTACCACTGGTGCCAACCCATGTCTCACTTCCATCTCTGGTTTCGAGAATTTGAAACTTATTTCCTGTTTTGCTTCCCAATTAAGTTTATCTTTTAATAAAACAATTCTATTTTTCTAGTTTTCCACTGACTGCCTCATCTCTACTTTGTTTCTTTCTGCTTTGATCTCCATTATTTTCTTCTATCTCCCAGCTCTGAATCTAGCCCACTCTTTCACATGGTCCTTTGAACTTGTCTCTGTGAGACACTCTTCGCCAGGTACAGCACTGGGGGGAGGAAGGATGCGCTGTCCATCCCTAGACTATGCCATCCCACTCTCTCCTGGTCTTCACCAGTTACGCATAGAAATACGCTGATAGTCTTAGAGAGACTCCCTTGATTGTGAAGTAGTTCTCATGTCTTGCTGTTCTTTGATTTGATTTTTTGACTTGGTCATGATGTGGTTTGTGAATTCCTCTTTGGGCTGAACTTGATTGTAAACCCCTTCATTCCTGATTCTTGTGCATTGTCTTTCCCAAGATCTGGAAGATTTTCAGGCCTTATTCTTAAATATATTTTTGGGACTTCTGTTCTCCTTTTGGGGGAGATCTGTTACAAGATTTGCAAGAGCCTTGTTTATTCTTTTGTTTTCTTTTTCTGTTTATTTTTGTTGGATAATTTAAAATGTCCTACCCTTAATATAGTTCACTATATTCTCCTTTTATAAAGGATCTTATTTATTATTATCATTATCATTTTGTGTGTGTGTTACATGAGTGTGTGTGCAGACATGTCATCTGTGGAGGTCAGAGAACAACTTTCAGATATCAGTTCCCTGGTTCAACTCTGAGACTCAGGGTCTGAACTCAGGTGGCCAGGTCTCTGTGGCAAACACTTTTGCCTGAAGTGGTCCTGCCAATCCTTTTTCTTCTTCTTAATCAAACAGACTGTCAGAGTTCTTATTAGATGGATTGGTTTTATTCGCAGCTACTTATATTCTTTATCTCTACAATTTCTTTGAGAGTTCTATTTCTTTGTGAGAGCTTTTATTTTGCTCATAAATTGTTTTCCAAATTTCATTTACATATCTAAATGTATTTTCCCCGTAGTTTCTGAACTTTGTCACCAGGATGACTCTCTGAGTCCTTTTTTGTTTGTTTCTTTCATGTTTTAATTGTTTTTATTTTTGTCATTACATGCTTTCCTACTTCTTCAGAGTCAACTGCCAGAATATTGATGATGTATTATTTCCCTAAGTTTTCATAAGCCCTTAGGCTGGATCCTCTGCCTTTAAGGAACAGTTTCCTTTCCTTTGCTGATCTTCCTTGGTGGTGACTGGCCTTCTGTTTCTCAGTCTAACCTAGGATACTTGTTGGAGCAGTGGGTGGTGACCCCAAACATGACAGATCTTCCTGTTTGGAAGTTATGAGTTCAAGCAGAGCTGCTGACTAGTCTATATATATACTCCTATGAAACCGCTGGCTGGAAGCTGCGAGGAGTCAGAGTTGGTAAATGAGCTCTACCCTTACCCCCGATCAGGCAGGATTGGAGGTTGTCTTTCCCAGCTAGCCAGTAGCTGGAGATTGGGTCCTGGGTTGGGGTATGGCTGAAGGCCAGGCTCTGAAGCTATGCGAGATCTCTGACATCATTACTCAACAAATTGGGCTGGAAACAAACAAGTCTATGCATTTCAGATATGCCTGAATACAGGCTTGCCTCCTGTACTAGGGAACTGTGGAGTGTTAGCATTGAAAATTGATGCATTAACCGTATGATCACTGGGCTGAGGCAGGCCAGATGTTCCGTTTTTTGTTCATCTCCACACTGTTCCTGCTGTCTGTCCTATGAAAGGGTTAAGGAGTGAACATGGGCTTGGCAGAGTCAGAGCTCAGCAGCTGGGCTAGGCCATATGCTCCTCTTGCAGATAGATAATCACAAAGGCAGGCTGGGAAGGTTTCAAGAAAAGCCCTGGGCTGAGCAAAGAAGCCAAAGGGTTGAGCGGAGAGCCCCATCAACCTCGCTCCCTGTAGTGTGATGCTACTGACAGCTTCTCTGATGGTCTGTGGGTGCCAACAGGATACAGAGCCACCACCAGGGTCCCTACACTGTCCTTCTGAACCCCATCTCTGTTCTGTGTTTCTTGCTGACCTCAGGTGGTCTAGTCCTGACAATCCCTCATTATTTCCAGTGAAGGAGCCACAGAGTACCTGCCGTGCAGGAAACCGGAATAGCAAAGAAACAGGATATTTAAGTCCTGCTGTCTCCTCCCCTCTGTAAAATATTCCAAGTCCAAGGAAAATTGCAGTGCTGGCTTATGGGAGAGATGATACAGACAAAGTGAAGGTGCCCGTCTCACCCTCGGTAGACTGCTCTTGCTCTGTAAGCTCAGATAAGAGTCCATATCACCCCAGAAGGTGCCCTTATCTACAGATAGGTGGTACTCATTCTGTGTGGGAGAAATGGACAGTTCCTTCTCTCCCATCCTACTTACATCAGATCTTGTAGTTTCAGTACTGTTTCTGTGTCCTGGATTCTGTCCGTTAGCCAGATACATGACTTAAGCTTTCCTCGAATTATGAGACTTGGTCTACTTTCTTGTTGGCACTCCTTGAAGCAATAGTGTTTTCTGGTTTGGGATGTACTCTTTAAGGCTGTATTGTTGCTGGATTTTCTTTTACTCTAACCTCACGTCAAATGCCAAAATGCTGTTGGCTGTTTTTTGCTCTTTGGCTTGTTGATGGGGGATGTCCTTCTGGATATATGTTTCTCTTATTTGTGAGTTTCACTCGTGATCCCATCCACCTCCCTTCCTCCTCTCACACACAGTTTGACTTGTGCTGAGGGAGACATTAAAAGCTGTACCCATTTTAAATGAAGAAGGTCAAATGAAAATCAAAACTGAAGCTTTGTCCCTAGTGGCTTTGACCTTCACCCAGTGTGAGGCCCCAAAGAGGTAGGAGGAGCTGGTGGGGGTGTGGCCTAGTGATCAGTGCTGGAGTGAGGTCCTGGGGTCAGTCACCAGAACACCAAGCAACAAGTAGAGAAAGACAAAGAGGGAGCCCCACCCCAATGTAAAACCCACTCTGAACAGTGGATACAAGTCCTGCTTTCCACAGCCTGATATTTGCACAGTCTCATGGTCATACTGACTCTGTCAAGGATGAAATAGGAATGCCAACAAGTGGATCTGTTTTTATGGTTTTTAATGGTGTGCACACATGAACGTGTATCATCACACACACACACACACACACACACACACACACACACACACACACACAAGAGGTCAGAGGATAGCTTGTAGGAATCACTTCTCTCTTTCTCTTTCTACCATGTAGGCTGTAGGTATTAAAGTCATATTGCCAGGCAAGCCACATTACATGGTGAGTCATCTCATGGGCCCCAATGCGTATGTCTCCCTAAAGACAGATACACGGAGATTAATTTGCCATACCAGGAATAAAACAGCAGAGCCTCTCAAAGGGAAAAACCTAGGAGGGCAGGGATGACTGGGAGGAGGATGGGATGACTGGGAGGAGGACAGGGATAACTGGGAGGAGGACAGGGATGATTGGGAGGAGGATGGGATGACTGGGAGGAGGACAAGGATGACTGGAAGGAGGGCAGGGATGACTGGAAGGAGGATGGGATGACTGGGAGGAGGACAGGGATGATTGGGAGGAGGACAGGGATGATTGGAAGGAGGATGGGATGACTGGGAGGAAGACAGGGATGACTGGAAGTAGGATAAGAAGAGATGGAAAGAACTGGAGAATGACTCAGTGATAAAAAGTGTTTACTGCTTTTTCAGATCGGAGTTCAGGTTCCCAGCACTACATGACGGCTTACAACTGCCTGTAACTCCAAAGGGACCTGATCTCTTCTTCCGGCACCCATAAGCACTGCGTGCATGTGGAGCACATACATGTATGCAGGCAAAACACCCATATACATAAATAAAATCAAATATCAAATAATTGGGTGTATATGAGAAAAAAAATGAGCCTGGGTGGAGAGTGTGAGCATTGGAAGAAATGTATATAAACGTGACAAAAGCAAGCCCCACTTCAGATCCTTCCTTGTGGAAGGAATGCTTTGTTACAGTTCCTTTTGGGGAAGACTTTACTTAAGCACACCTCAAATGGGCTAAATGATGTCACTTTACATTATAATGTCCCAATGTGAGCGAGCACAACCCTCCCTTCGTACTCATGGGTGGTGTGTTCAATCTGCATGTCGTCTTCACATGCCCCTGGTTGGCCATTAATGCAATTCAAATATGGCAAGTGATGTATGGTCCAGAGAACGATCTATGATAGCCATACTTTTTGTTTGGAATAAGTGAGTTTATCAAGTACATAAAATAAGACAAAATAAAGGAATAAATAGAAAGAGATAGACAATAGGTAGGTAGATGATTGATAGACAAATGATTGGTAGATAGATAAATGATAGATGATAGATGAATAGTAGAAAATAGATGACAGATGGTAGAGAGATAAATGAGTGGATGGGTGGGTTGATGAATGGATAGAGACAGACAGACAGACAGACAGACAGACAGACAGGTGATGTATAGAGAGATAGATGATAGAGATAGATAGATAATGACAGATAGGTGATATACAGAGAGAACAGATAGATGATAGATATAGATAGGTAGGTAGGTAGATAGATAGACAGACAGACAGACAGACAGATAAATGTATAAAGCATCCTTAAATTCAGTTCTCAACAATCTAGCAGGAATCGAGCAAGAAAGCTTCATTAAAGCAATCAACTAGGGCCAGACAGTGGTGGCACACACCTTTAATCTCAACACTGAGGAGGCAGAGGCAGGTGGATCTCTGTCTGGTCTACAGAGTGAGAGGCAGTTCTAGGACAGTGGGAGCTACTCAGAGAAACCCTGTCTTGAAAAAAAAAAAAGGCAGCCACCTGGAGTTCCGCATGCGGAGTCCCAGGCAGAGCAGAGGGCCCCCTCTTCCAAGCAAAACAACAAATAGCAACAGATAGAAATAATATCAACAAATCAAATGCTCATGGAATCCAACAGAAGCTTACTGGGGAAGCTGAGGCAGTCGACAAGAGTTCCTGGTGCAGCTTCCCTCTATGGCTGACCATCTGCTGTCTGGCTTCTCTCACACTCTGCAGGCATTTTTCTATCATGGGATAAAGAATACTGATCTCTGTTGCAAAGGCTGACCCTCCAGCTCTCCTCAAGGGCATGATGTTTTGCTTTTTGGTTTTGGGGGTTTTTTTTCTCTCCTTTTTTTTCTCTTGGGAGTGTTTTGCTGTCCCATCACCTCCCTGTCATAAAGTAGGCAGGGGTAGCCAATTCCCAGAAAATGCCTTGGAGGAGATTACAAGACAAATGTGAGGGTTTTAAATGGGGTGGGACAGGCTTGAAGCCTCACTTCCATGTCCAGTTTCTCTGTGAGCTCACAGCACGTTCCAATTTACCAATAGATATTACACCATGTCACATCACAGTGTTCCAAAGACTGGATACACCTGGTGCTCAATGTACCACCACCTGCAAGGCTTGATCCTAGAAATCTAACTGGAACAGCCAAGGAATGAAGAAAGATCAAACAGACACACAGAACAGTTAGACACACAGACACAGACAGGAAAGCTGGGTCAGGTTGGCTGTGTGCACTCTGATGGAGCTGTACCAACTACAAAAAACAACCAGGAATCTCAGACCATTTATTATGTGAAACACACAGGGAGGAGTTAGCTAGTCACAGGAAATGTCTGTAGGCAAGCAGTTTCAGACTAGAAATATCCAGGGAGAAGGAGCTGAAAATGCTAGCTTTTGCACACAGTGGTCAATTGCTCAGAAACCGTGATGTCAACATTCACACTCAGACCAGAGGTAGGTTTTGCCAATTCCAATCCTGACCTGCATGGAAAAGGCTCTGCCACTCTCAAGGGTCTTTGACATTGGTCCATGTCAACAATACACATTCGTCAGGATTTGATCGTCTTTCCACACCCTCACTCCAGGCTTTTTCCAGTCCCTACAATAAATTCCTAGTCTCTGTTGATTCAGAGTCACAGCCAAGGATTTGAAGCTCTGTCAAGTTCAGAGGACTGGGAAACAAATTGGGTCTTCCGCAAAGCGTTCATAGTTCAATAGAGAACACACAGTAGGCCTGCATCTTGCTCTATCCTCACCTCATTCTCACTCGTGTTACTAGAGAAATTACTGAACTCAAATTACTTGGCCAAAAGCAAGAAGCAGTAACAAGAGCATGCTCACCAAGGGTATGTGCTTTGTGGAGTTTAAAACATTAGGAATCAGACTACAACTGTACATATGTTTTACCCGCTACAACAGCGCAACTCAGGTGCTGCTCCAATTTCCCTCCAGCGGGATGGTTTTCACGCCTCCCCAAGTGAAATTTCCATACTTCATAATTTTTCTGAACATCATCAAGAAAAAAAATGAGAGGAAAAAAGAAGAAATAGCTAAATGCCAAGAAGATCCCCAAAGTAAACAGCAATTTTCTTCGAATGGGAAGAAAACAGCATTTTGCTGCTTGAAGCTCTAGGTAGCTTCTCTCTTTAGGGGAAGATATTTGAGCTGTGAAATATCTACCCTGGCAACGTGCTCATGAATCACAACAATTACCTGCTTCTTTGGATATTGAGCGTGCTAATTATCCACCAAAGTTTAGATTGGACAGCTGTTACCTGACTCCACTTAGTAGCCAATATGGAATGCATTTGGCATGGAATCGATTTCTCTTTTCCCACCATAAACATTGAAAATGAATTGGAAGACTTTACTGAGAATTAGTTTTAAAAAAAATCTAAGGAAGGAAATGGTAGCTTTTGATGTTTGAATCTTGGATCAACTAGTACAGGCTTCATCACTAGGTCAACACAGTATAGTGCATCTGTGTATAACTAGTTCAAAGTGGATTCAATTGATTCACTTGAAGGCGAATTCAAGACAGGAGACATGACAGCAGCAATGATAAGTAATGGAAGATTAACAGAACATTCTGTCGGTGAATACAGAGACTCACAGTTGGTCAAATCATAGACCGTGGCTGTTGAGAGTGTGGCCACAAATGGGACATCTGTGTCACATCCTACCCCTCAGGGCACAAGGAACATTCCAGAAAAGGGAGCAGAAAATTTGTAAGAGTCAGAGGTCAGGAAAGATGGAAGTAAATGGGGTGGACAGGACCACTGCCCTCCTGAGTGCACAGCAGCATCTGTGGTTGCCTGAACGAGGCCAACTGGTCAACCCTCCAGCATGGATGGAGAAGGGACACACAAGCCCTGCCCCCGGCTGAGGGGCTGCTGACCATCCATGGCAGGTGTGGAGGGAGAATCTGCTTTTCTTTAGAGTTGTGGCCCCTGGTAGGCTGTCCCTGCTCCCGTGGATGGCCTCATACTCCTGTGTACGTGGCTCACTAACTGGATTTGGTGAATTATGAAAGAGAGAAGGGGCGGGGAGGTGGGAAGGGGTGTTGGGGGAATTTCAGGAGGAGTGGAAGGAGGGAAGAGGTTGGAGGAGGAAGGGGGGTGAATATGGCTGAAATACATTTTATGCATGTCTAATGTTCAGGAAGAATAGATTAAAACACACTTTAAAAGAAGACAGGCAACTGAATCATGCTACAAAATGGCTCATTGAAAGGAAAAGAGTAGCCTGGGTGCTCTGGCAAAAGCTGCACTGGAGTGTAGGTAAGGAGGACATCTGGAGTCGGGGTGCTGGAGATTCAATTATAACTGGCATCTACTCATCTTTACATTTGACCTTGAATCACGGGGAAATGGTCCTATAGCACAGGTATCCGGGCAGAGCAGCACTGAAATGGCATGCTCCATTGAATGAGCAAGCAGAAGCAAGGGCTGAAATAATTTTCTAATTTTATTTATGTTCTATCTCTACCCACTCATTCAAATAAGATTAACAAATGCCTTCATTTGTGCATAATTTGATTATCTGTGATTGATGGGGGAATCAAATACTAAAGGTAAGTTTTCTGTTTCCTTTTTACTGTTTTTCATTCAAGTAATTAGCAAATAGGAAACACTGGGCAGCAACTTGGAGATTTGAGTCCGTGCAGAGTGCCCTACAAATTCCCTGAAAGGAAAAACAGAGGGTAGATGCTAACCAACAATAGAAGGGCTGCTCCAGGGCAAAAAGCCTCTCATAAGTTAGTGCATTGGTGGAAAATCTCCATTTTCCTTAGATTAGCAGGAAACAGAGTGGGGCGGGGTCAGTCCCATCGATGTCCAAATAACTAGTTGATTTATTTCCTAAAAGTGAATCCTTACATGAAATTTTAAGAAACAGGTAAGGAAGTGATGGTTCTGTGGCTTAAGGCCCTTGCCACCAATGCTGGTGACCTGAGTTCAGGCCCCAGAACCTTCACAGTAGAACTGACTCTTCCAAGTTCTCTTCTGACCTCTACACACATGGTGACATGTGTACACACACAAACACACAACACAAAAATATATAAATGTAAGAAAATATACAAGTAAGTAAAAGTGTATTTTTGTGTCAAGAGCTCTGCTCTCGTGGTGGCAAGCAAACACAGAGAGAAATTGAAGCAGTGATGGAATCCCAGCAACCATGATGCCTGTACTGTGAACAGGGCCTGGCTGAGAAAGGCAGACCTTTGGGGCTCACAAGCATAGTCTACTCAGTGAGTTCTCAGCCCATAAGACACTGCCTCAAGAAGGGCAGAGCAGCAGAGGTTGACCGCTGGGACTCCCACACTGACAAAGAAACTGCAGGTGACAATCACTAAGTCCTCCTACCCTGTCTCCTCTCTTTCTCCATTTCCTCTCCTCTGCCCACCTTGCCTTTTATTCTAATTTAACTTTTCCCTCTAGTCTTTCCTGTCTTCTTTTAACTACCTCATTTTTTTCTTGCTTCCGTTTTTTGAGACTTTAAAAGTAATTACATAGATTTTTTTTTCATTTCAAGAACCAATCTTCTAGCAATTATAGAATTTTAGTTCTTTAATGACAAAATAGGCAGGCTCCATCCTTTTGTTGCTAAAGAGACTGAAGAGGAAGGGAGGAAACAGAAATGTTATAATTAAATTATAATCTCAAAAGTAAAGGAAACTGCAAGTCACAAAGGGTCCCCTCCACTTCAAGAGCAATATTAAATTATGCTATTAATACTGAATGATTTTTGCTTTATGTATAGAAACATCTATCTATATATTAGAACTTTTGACATTTAAATTTGACACATTTATACTTTTTTTCTGATAAGAGCAATGATACCACTATACTTTTAAGTCACTTCTCTTCTGGGCTCAAGAGATGGCTCGGTGGTTAAGAGCACTACTGCTTTTGCACAGAGGGCCTGAGTTTGGTTTCTAGCACCCACACTAGGCATCTCACAACAACCTGTGACTCCTGGTCCAGGGATCTTCTGTCATCTACAGACACCTGAATTTGTGGGCACAAACCCCCACAGACATGTGCACAAATAAACCATACACATGTAGATAAATTCTCAGCCCTGTGGTGAAGAGTAAAATCCCACTTTAGGAAGTTTTAAAAATAGATCCATCCTTCCTTCCTTCCTTCCTTCCTTCTTTCCTCTCTCTCTCTCTCTCTCTCTCTCTCTCTCTCTCTCTCTCTCTCTCTCTCTCTCTCTCTCCTTTACAACCATTCTTCCTTCCCATTGTCTTTTTCTTTCTACCCCAAGACCATTGATTTATATATTCATGTGTACACATGTGTTTTGTGTTCATGCATACATACATAATGGCATACTTCTCTCTCTCCTCCCATCACACACACACACACACACACACACACACACACACACACACACACACACTACACCATTTGCCAGCTCAGTGAGCTTGGACCACCCTCCCCCAACACCATTAAAGTATAGTTTTCAAAATACTAAAATCAGGACTCACACAAAATTCAACTAAGAACAAATCAGAAGATTTAATCCATCATTTATGACCAAAGCAGCAAGGGAACACAGAATTCAGGGAAGCTGGTGTAGAAAGGCCCAAGACTGTGTAGTAAGAGGTCAGTCTGCAGCCAATGCCCTTAACCAGAACTGGTACCTTCGAGACACTCTCGAAGAAACCATTCGGTTCTGATGGACTCAAATTTGCAAGCTAACGGCTAATTTTGGGGTATTTGCCCTCAGGGTAAAAGAAGCATGTATGTGTGTGGACTCCCTGGCCTGTACCATCATGGATGCTGAGGACATGTCTGGTCGTCATCTTGCCCATCTCTTGGATATGAGCAATTTCTCTTAGCACTGGGTTGATGTCAGAAAATGGTGGAACTGTGCCAAGTTGAATCCCATCCCAAGACAATTTAGATGACCTTCAGGACAGGCACTTCTTGTGGGCCTTCCTTTTGTCATCGTGACCCCACGCATTGAGCAACTTGGTTTCATGCAAACTAACACCTAACTGGTTCTCTTTCCAATGGTTCCCTTTCTCTTCATCATCACTGGTAGATAGGATGAATAGCTGTTCTAAATCCTGTACATAAAAAGTCCTCACGTAACTGATACAATTATTACTCAGATAATTTTAGAAGTTCTGATAATCTCAAAAATGAGTGTCACTTAATAGTGTTTACTGAGTAGCATGGAAGAATTTTCATGAGAAAACCTTTCAAAGTAGAACTAACCACTGTTTTTCAGGCTCTTCTAGTCAACAAATGTGTGTGTGTGTGTGTGTGTGTGTGTGTGTGTGTGTGTGTATATATATATATATATATATATATATATATATATATATATATATATATATGTAGCTTGTCTTTCTCTGTTACAGTGTAGCCAAAGTCAGTATGTCTTCCTACTTCCCCAAAGTGGAGAAAGGATCCTTCAACTGTTCTTGGCCTGCCTTCTGTAGCTATAAGACCAGCAGTTCATTGTGAAAGATGGGTCTAAGACGGAAGGATTGTGAAAGAGAGATGTCTCTCTACAAGCAAAGAACCACTGTTGTCTTGTCCCTGACCCCACACCACCTTCAATTGGGATAACAATGATTTACCTGCAAAAGCCAGACCTACGCACTGAGGGTCCCCAAGCTTGGAAAGCTCCCTTAGCTGTTGCAAGGCTGTAAGAACAAAGAGCCCCTAAACTTCAAATGACCATCACCCATTGTCAACAAAGAAGACATCTGTGGATACTGTGACTATCAAGTATTACTAAGCCTAATAATGCAGGATGGGTGCAGTGGAGGGGCTGAGATAACGTACCCTGTCTACCCCTCAGGATAAGCAATCAACTCACCAGGTAGGTGGGATTGAATCAAGAAAGATGGTGTCCTGAGGTTCAGATCTGTCCCTTTTACCTGAGAAAGGATCTTAGATTCCAGTATTAAATCCCTGTAATTGACTGTTCTGGTTTGCTTCTCAGTTATTGTGATAAACACCGTGGCAAAAGCCAGCTTGTGGGGGAAAGGGCTTGTAACTGCTTGATGTGCTGTTTAGTTTTGTGTCAAGATGACATAGCATACTCTTCTGAGAAAAGGAACCTCAGCTAACTGTCACCATCACATTGTTCCATAGGCAAGTCTGTAGGGTGGGCATTGTCTTCATCAATGTTTGCTGTGAGAGGGCCCAGTCACATCACAGGGTATCACAGGCTGCCACCTCTGTACAGGAAATCCTGGATTATGTAAGACAGCAGGCTAAGCATGCCAGGGAAACAGGCCAGTCAAGTGGTGCTCCTCTGTGGTCTCTGCCTCAGTTCCTGCTCGCAGCTTTCTGCCTTGAGTTCCTGTCCCATCTCCCTTCATGACGGACTGTAAATGTTGAAGCAAACCTTTCCTCCATGGGGAGCTTTTGGTTGTTGTGTTTATTACAGCAATAGAAAACAAACTAGAGACAGGCAACCGTCGCTCACATGGTTAACCTCAGCTCTTGGGAGTCAGAAGCAGGTGGGTCGCTGTGTGTCTGAGGCTAGCCTGATCTACAGAGCAAGTTCCAGGACAGCCAGGGCTACGCCACACAGGTTGGGGGCAGTGGGGGGCAAACTATAACAAAATTTGAAACCAGGAAGGTGGAGTATTGCTATGACTGGATCATGTTGTTTGGGGAGAGGATTGTGGAAGCATTTGGATCTCTTGTGCTGGACAAGCCAAGCAGGGCAGATGATAGCGGCCCGGCTTTCAAAGTTATGAGGAAGTTTGAGAGTCTCGCAAAGGCTCTATCAGAGACCTTCAAGTGATACTTTGAATTAAGACTATGTAGTGTCTGGTCAGTTGGTGGCAAAGAATTACCTGTAATTAACAAGAAATCCATGCTTACTGCTTATATCAAATATCCAGGTTTATATCGTAGCACCCACATAACTACTGTTCCAGGAAATCCAATGCCCTCTTCTGCCTCTTCAGGCATTGCACATATGTGGTACACATGTGCACACTCAAGCATGCACAATAGTCACACACATGCACACGCACAAAATATATGTAAGTCCCTTAACAGTATTTTAAAAATTAGTAACTTTGTAGCTTTTCCATGTTTGGTTTTCATGTCATCAAACTAAGAGAATGAGAACTGGACAGACGGCCCAGTAGTTTAGGGCATTTATCGTTTTGTTTTGGTTTGGTTTGGTTTTTTGTTGTTTTTTTGCCAAGTACTTGAGTTAGATTCCTAACCCCCACACAATGGTTCAGCCCCATCTCTAACTCCAGTTCCAAGCAAGCAGATATCCTCTTCTGGCTTCTGCAGGCACCATGCACACAAGTGGTCCTCACACATACATGCAAGAAAAATGCTCACACATGGCCGTGGGGTGGGGGGGTGTGTTTTTTCCCTACGCTATACAGATTTAATGCTAATTGTGGCATAATGAAACCATAAACTTCATAATGTTCACCACTTCAGCTCTCTTCTTTTCCACACTCAGGTGAGACTTTGCCTGGTTTGAAAAATCGACTCCCAGTCTACCGTGGCAATTCTACCACTGTTGATATTAAACATAATGAAAACAATCCAAAAGCAAGGAAGTGGGAGCGTGCGTGCCTCTGTCATTTAATTACCATTAATTGAGTCTTTAGTGCTACAGCACGTGTCCTGAACTATGTTGTTTTTAAGCAATGAAATCCCCTAATAAGAGGCCTTGGTGGTGTACACTATTATTAAATCTGCATTGAGAGGTTAGGCCACTGTTTTCTTGCAATCATTATTGAGTTTGCAAATTTTTAAAACATAGAAAATTATACAGGCCTTGCTGCTGTGTAGAACTTTCCATAGCGTGTGTTTGACAAGCTGAAATTTTTACACAAAGAAGAGTTAAGTAGAAATGCAATGGGCCGCTCTCTTCTTTTGTTCCCCCTTAAAAACAAAAGACAATTATCTGAACACTAATCTTGAATTTTGAGTTCTTTCCTCCATGGATAAACTACGTTAATTTAACTCAAAAAAATTTATCTCTAATTAATAAAAACACAAGAGGAGAAATCAGTTCTAACCTGCTAATGTTTAAGTACAGCCTTTTAATCCCACCACATTCCCTTTTCATTGTGTTTGCCAATTCAGAATGCCTGATCCTCTCCTCGGTGTAGAACTCAGCAAATCTCTCCATGGTTTCAGGAGGAATTTAGGACAACATCAAACATTTAAAGCCCCAGTGCAAAATTAAATCTGGGGTACAGAGCCGGTAGCATCAAGAACATTTTTATTCTACACTTCAATTTGTACAAGACGTGCCTGCAATAATGTTTGATATTATTGAACATGGCTTCGGTTACATTCCTGAGTGTCTGAAATGTGTTGCGTTAGATCTTCCGTCTGTAACAGTTGTTAATCTTGGGCATGATCATGTCTAGCTGTTTAATTTCAAATTTGTGTTGAATGAATGAATACTCATTGAGTACAAGCTATTCTGTGGGTGAGGTGATAATAATGACAGCATTTTAATTGGTGGCACTTATAAAAATGTAACTTAATAAGTAAATGTAGAGAGTAGCTCTTACAGTACTTGGAACTATACTAAATTTTCTTATAATCTTACCTCGGCCAACTCAAAGATCAATCAGTCCTAGGAGTCCTCTGCAGTAGATAATCGCCTTTACTTCCCACAGTTTACACACAAGAAAAATGGAGATTTAGTTCTATTCGACCAATGTCACAGAGATAATAAGTAGTTAATTTCTGTGGCAGCATACGGAAGGCACAATATTTTAAACTCCCAAGCACTGACATTTCAGAGAAAGCACCAAGTAGCATGCTTGTCTCGTAGTGACAATTCGCTCAATATGGAAGCAACAAACATACATGTTAAATTTAACAGCAACTTAAAACAAAGACCATTTTTAAGTTTTTATTTTTGACTGTGTATATGTCTGTGAGGTCAGAGGAGGGTGACAGATCTCCTGGAACTCGAGTTATAAGGAGGTGTGAGCTACCATGGAGGCACTAGGAACAGAGCCTGGGTCCTCTGGAAGAGCAGCCAGTGCTCTTAACTGATGAGCCATTTCTATAGCTCTGGGGAGCCTTAATTTTAAGGAATTGACTCATGTGATTATAGTAAACTGAGGAAGAGTCATTGGTGAAGCTCTGATAGCAGAGTTTCTTCTTACACAGGGGCAGTTAGTCCTGGATGGTAACTGCTTGGACAAGGACCAAATTGGTCTCAGTTTATTGATGGCTGTCAGCCAGAACGGGCTCTCAGCCCTAGCAAGTTAACTTCTCTGTCTTCTTCTGTCAAGGCAGCAGCGGGGAAAATCTAGTAACCATAGACATTATAGTTTTATGCAATCATAGAAATAACATTCCTGGCTTTGTCACAATCTATTTGCCAATAGCAATTCATGAATAGCACTCACAAGCGGAGGGTACTGTACGGCAGCATGAAGATGAGGAGAGCGGCAATTTGGGTCTGTCCTGGGATTTGTTTGCCATATGATTGCATTTGGGATTGGCTTTTCAGAAAGCTCAGCCCTTCAGCTTCAGGAAACAGGAATTTCAGCAACTGTAAATCCTGTCAAATCCTTCAGCATCTTGGACCTGATCAGATCTCATAGGCTATTAGTCTACACACAAGGACGTATGCACACCTCTTGCTCAGAGAAAAAGCAGCACACCCTACCACCTCATTCTTATCATGAAGATTGCCACAGCTCTTGACACACAGACATCATGGGAAGGAGGATGGACCGTGACAGACGATTGGGTGCTCACTATTCTAAAGATTCTGGCCAAAGATATTGTCAAGGTTGGGGAAATGGTTGCGATTTAGCAAGTTAAGGGTTTGGTTGATTGACTGGAGTGTTTGTGTATCTTCTGTGATCCTCTTTCTTTTTTGCTGGAGAATGTAATTCTCTATTTTTTTAGGGTAGGGGTGGGTTTTTCAAGACAGGGTTTCTCTGTGTAGCCTTGGATATCCTGGAACTTGCTCTGTAGACCCGGCTGGCCTCGAACTCAGAGATCAACCTGCTTCTGCCTCCTGAGTGCTGAGATTAAAGGCATGCACCACCACTGCCCAGTGAAAATGTAGTTTTCAAGAGGTAGACTGGCTTGGTTACAAGAAATGAAGATGTAAGATAGAGGGGATGAACCTTGGTGGTTTTGGTGAGAATGGCCCACATAGGCTCACATATTTGGATACTTGGTCTGCAGTTGGTGGAACTATCTGGGAAGGATTGGGAGGTGTGGCCTTGTTGGAGGAGGTGGGTCACTGGGGGTGAGCTTTGAGGTTTCCAAGCCTATGCCAGGTTCAGCCTGCCTCTGCCTCTGCCTTTGCCGCCTGCCTGCCTCCCCCTTCCTGCTTCTCTCTGTCTTTCTGTCTCTGTCTCTGTCTCTTTGTGGCTCTGTCTCTGTCTACCTCTGTCTCTCTCTCTCTCTCCCTCCTTCTGTCCTTTCTATCCCTCCCTTCCTGCCTTCTTCCTCTTGTTTCTGGATCCTATGTAAGCTCTCAGCTACTCCTCCAGTACCACGCCGCCTCCCTCCTGCCACGCTCCTCACCATGGCCATGGAGGCACTCCCTGAAACTGTACACCTACACCAAATCCATTATTCTAGAAGTTGTCTTTGTCATGGTTCAATAGAAAAGTAACTAAGATAGCATTCAACTCTAAAATTAGAATTGTCTGTACCTATAATTAAGTGATCATTTCTATACCACAAATTCTTTCCCAGCCAGCAGGTATCTCCTGATCCATTTTTATACAGAAGAATAAGCAAAGGAGACGATGATTTTGTTTCTTGAAGACGGGAGTAATGGCCTCTTGAATTACCTAGCAGTAAAGCTGAGAAACAGGTCCCATAGAAACACAGTATAAGATTGGAGGGGTGGGAAGCAATAACTGAAATTGATACACTTGACACAAACCTAGACAAACCTGGGAAGAGAGAATCTCTATTAAGGAAGTGCCTCCTTCAGGTTGGCCTGTAGGCAAGTGTGAAGCTTTTTCTTGATCAATGGTTGTGGTAGGAGGACCCAGCCCGCACCCCTGGGCATGTGGATCTGAGTTATATAAGAAAGCAGGCTGAGCAAGCCATAAGGAGAAAAGCAGGAAGAAGCTCTCCTCCATGGCCTCTGCTTCAGTTCCTGCCTCCAGGTTCCTGCCTCCAGGTTCCTGCTTCAGTTCCTGTTCCTGTCTCCAGTTCCTCCAATGACAGACTATAAATGTGAGCCGGATTAACCCTTTCCTCCCCAAGTTGTTTTGGTCAGTATTTTATCACAGAAAAATAAAGCAAGCTAGGCTAACTTGATTAGGTAATGATGCTCTCTATATCTGAGTGAAATCCCATGATTGATTCCATGATTTATATCATCCAATACCGTATCTGAAATGTAGAGCGGGTTCTTGTAAACAGGAAGACGACCCCACGCACGCTTTCCCGTCTCCATCAATGCACAAACTGAGCACTTATGACCAGAAAGTTATATCCCTGGTTCCCCAACATATAACTTAAATCCTTTCGAATCCACGCCTGTGGAGCAAATAACACAGTGTACTCACATCAGACACCCATGCCAAGACAACAGTTATTAACACCTTACATGTGTTCTGCTTGCTGTTGACTATGGGCTGACATGCACACACATGGAGAGGTGTACACATGTATGAAAACTGAAATCATATATCACAGATGTAACAGATGTCATACACATAAGAGAGGGGGGTCAGAGACAGGTGGAACATGACAGTCTGACCCAGAGCTTTGGTGTCAGTAACTACTGTTGTGACTCCACTGAGGAGATGGTGGATCCGCAGGCCCCTGACATCCACAAACACCATGGAAGAGCAGGACGTATGCAAGATGACGCAGATCAGCATGAGAAGGAAGACTTCTCCTAAGGAGTGTCTGCCCAGTAGACTGTCATTAAGACTAAACCTCTTGTATCTTCCTCTTACCTAGAATTTTAAAAGTATTTATTTTTGATTTGCTGTCTCAGAACATCAACCCTCAAAGAACAGACGTGAGCCTAACAGCACACATGGAGTCAGACACTGAGTCGTCATTGCTTCAGAAGTTCATAGCACGATTTCTGAATCAGAGAGTTATCCATTCATTAGAATCATATTGAGCATTTTATGAACAATATGCCAATCCTCATGAAAGCATTTTACATTTATTTTTTTCACTGTTGTGAATATAGCCCCCGGGATCTGTAATACAAAAACAATTAAGGAGGACCCATTTTACAGTATGAATATGTATTAACCTTTGCTCGTCACGGCTGAAAATGGAGCCCTAATGAGCTGTTAAGAAACCCTAAAGCCACCTCAAGATTACATGTGCAAAATGATGTCAGGTGTTATTCATTAGGCTTGGGATCAAGAAATCAGTCCTCTCTCTATGATCAAAAGTGACCACAGTCGCATCTTTACATTACAAGACAGTCAGATTCCAAACTGCTTGTGAGAAAATACTGACAACTAGATGAGGAAAGGAAACTAAGTAATCTTATGTGTTTATCTCGTGAGGAATAAATAAAAATAGACAAATGTCTTTTCCATGGCTGACGAGATGGTTCCATGGGTAAAGGCACTTTTGCTAAGCCTAATGACCTAAGTTCAATTCCCCAGAACCCACACAGTAGGAGAGAATCAACTCCTGCAAGCTGTTCACTGACCTGAACATGTATGTCATAGCACACATGCATACAGTGTGCTTGTGCTTACTGGGGTGTGATCATGAGCTCGTGCACGCACACACAAACATACGCACTCATGCACGCACGCACGCACGCGCTCATAGAGAGGGAGGGGAGAGGAGGGGAGATGAGAGGTGGGATTTTACTACCCCTGTTGGTGCCGTGCATCGTTGCCCTTTGCACTCATTGCCTCTGAGACAAAGCCCATTCCGCTTATTTCTTCGGGCAATGGCTTGTGAAACTTTCTCACCCAATTCACGATGAGAACAAGTCTTAGATACACACACAGAGATACTCATAGGAATTCTTGCTTCATGCATTACATTTGTGTGTATTAAGAACTTTTCAATCTGATTAGGAGCCTCTTAGAGGGTCATAAAATTAATTTAGAGAGTTTAATCAACATTTTTTTAAAAAACAGAAAAGAAGAAATAGAGTTCACAGAAGGAACTATAAGTTAAAAATTGCTCCAGGAATGTTTGTCTTAATTTCACAAGTATGGAGTGGTGTGTGTGTATGTGTGTATTATGTATATACTTACATGTGTATGTGTGTATATTGTGCATGTATGTTTGTATGTGTGTGTGTGAATATGTGTGTGAATGTGTTTGGATGTATGTCTCACAGTAAGAATGTATATGTGTATAGGAGCATTGTGTATTTGTGCATATGTTAACATTTGTGTATTGTGTGTATACATGTGTGAATATGTGTATATATTGTGTGTATGTGTGTATATTTTTGTTTATGTGTATGCTTCTGTGTATGTGTGTCTAAATGTGTGCTTGCATGTGCATATACATATTGAATGTATGTATAGGTGCATATATGTTTTTGTGTATATGCAGGTGTTTAAATGTTTGTGTGTATGTGTGTGTATATTCTAGACATGAAGTGAAATGTCCACAATGCATCTTGGTGCAGGACACTTCTGTAAGTTTTCTTTTCCATACATCGCCATCTCTCTAGTGCAGAGACAATGAGCTGAGAAGTAGGGCTCAGCCCATGCTGTGTGGCACACAAAGGGACATTTGAAACACCCAAAAAAACCAAGTCTTCATTCCCTGCTCATCCTTCATAGGCAGGGGGAAAAGACAAATGTAGAAAAATAAAGGCATTTTAAGGCAATAAATGATCTAAATTGACCTGTTAGTATCCACTGTTTCAAATTCACAGCCATCCAGAGAGGCATTTGACTCACAGACCATAGAGTCACCACCCCTGAACACTTCTAGAAATACAAATATCAGAAATTCATCTTAGAAACTGAAATTGAAGCATTAACAAGGAAGGCATAGTGCTTTCTATATTTGATTAAAATTCCATGACAAAGCCATGTTGTCCCTCAAATTTAGCAGTGACAATGCCAGGTGCCTGTGGGAGGAGAAAGCCTTCCCTCCTGAGTTTAGTCTGCATTCGCCAACTGCGTGCTTTGTGAGGGACAGTGGTCACAGGTCACAAGAGACAAGAATCCACAGGTAAGCAGAAGTCTAAAAGTAGCCTAGGAGAGGAGGAGCAACAACAAGGAAGACTTAGCAATCAAACCCTGTCATCTGTCATAAAATAGATGTTCACAAGCCTGCTTCCTCAGCAAGTCAGTGGCTCCAGACAGAGACCAGGAAGGAAAGAAGCCTTCAGCAGAGAAAAAGTTCGAATTGACTCTACAGATAGTTCTGTCTATTTATCTTTAAAGACTTATTTTGTTTTTGTTTATGTGCATATGTGTGTATGCATGCACACATGTGTGGAATTGCCCACAGATGCCAGAAGAGGGTGTAGAATTCCCCGAAGCTGGAGTTGCAGGTGCCTGTGAGCCACCACCCAGTGTGGGTTCTGGGAACCAAACTCCAGTCCTTTGGGAGAGCAGTAAGCACTCCTAACTGCTGAACCATCTCTCTAGCCCCAGTTTTATTTTTTCAACAGTAGGAAATATTACAGTTTCAAAAGGAAAGAAAGAAAGAGTACCAACACCTCAGACTGAAATAGCTTCCAGCAGCCAAACCACTACGAGATATTGTAACTCTTGTGATAAGCCAAGGGGTTGAATCAGATTACCTAACAACTGTCTCTTTTCTCGTATTAAGGATTTAAAAATAATTCCCCATAATTGGCATGGGGCTCAGTCAGCTGTTGTCGATATCGAAGCACACATGAAAGTGGTTCCTGACTTTTGTTCCAAAGCCCCAGACAAACTCTGGCACAGGCGGGTGAACCTGCTCCTGGGGAACTGACAAACCAGTTTTCTAGATGCTTCATCAAGCCCTGAACCACAGGGTGGAGTGTGCATAAACTCTTAGAAGACAGTCTCATTTATATTCCTTACCAAACCACCTAACTTTGGGCTAGAACTGTGGGAGATGAGTGGAAAGCAGGAAGAAGACGGAAAACTTCTAAGAACTAGCCAGTGTCCTGAGACAGGAATGCCTTTACACATGGTGAAAATGGCTGAGCACACTGTACTGATGAGCTGGTAGAGTGAGCACAGATCTATTCCTGTAAAGCATTGCCAGTTTTTCCTTTCTTCTTTAAACATGGCTACAACACAATGTACTGAGTTGCCAGGTTTTCTCTTTTGATAGCCATATAAAGGAATATTGAATAGGAATGGCAAATTATAAAAATGTGCCCTTCCCATGATAATTTTTGCATATTTTCCAATATTCATCTTCAAATTAAAATTTGGATTCAAGAAGAAACAACCCCCCCAGAATCTCCCATATATATATGTGTGTATACATATATATATATGTTCACATGTGTGGGCAGGTGCACATGTGTGTGGCTACATATACACACATATACATACACACAGAGGCCAGAGGCTGATAGCAGCTATCTTCCCCAATCTCTCTATATATTGTTCTTTGAGGCAGGGCAGGGTCTCTCACTGAGCCCTAAGTTGGGTAACTCAGTCTTTCTGGCTGGCCAGGCTGCTCTGGGTGCCTGTGACACAACACCATTCAATTCATGACTTCTTACATGGATGACATCTAAACTCGGGTTGTCATGCTTGTATAGCCAGATCTTTACCAACAGAGCCATCCTCCAGCCCTAGATATCTTAGGTTCAATACGGTTTTAGTATCCAAAGATGATGGTCTCTCTACTAAGTACCACAGCTCAGAACACACACTGGCAATGTGAGGAAGTCTCTTGTCCCTAGGGGAGGGAAGGAGGGACGTCTGTCACTCGCTGTTGCTCTAAGTGGCTCTGCCATCACTGATGGTATTCTAGGAGAGGTAAGGGCAATGGCAGTCCAGCCTTTTGCTTTTGATCTAGATAAAATATCATCACTTTCCTTATTAGGATTTAATTGATAAAGCATGAAGATATCAGTCAAGTAGCTTCTGCTTTAATTAAATAGGTGCTAAGCAGTTTGATCACTTTAACAGTGACAAGTTATAGTGTTCACTCATCCATGAACAAAGATTATATTACACTGTTTAACCTCCTTACACGGGAGGGGTGACAGCATCTGACTACTCCTTGTGGCAGAAAGGAATAGCTAAATATAGAATTATAATCCCCGTGTAGTCGATGCTTAAAGGCGAAGGGAAAACCATAAAACACTCATTGTGCCGCAAACACTGAGGACTCAGACGCAAAGAGAAGTCACCGACCCCCGTATTTCATTATGGTACTCGACACATGCAAACATAACTTCAACACAGAGAGAGGAATCTTAGTGTGAATATACACAAAGCACTGTGACATCAACCACAAGGAATTTGCTAGAAGTGGAATATTCTACAGGATGAGAACTTTACCTGGGGAAAGGAAACTTCTGAAGGAGAGATAAACTACGTGCAAAAACAAGCACACTATGAAGCTGGGCCCAGTGCCAGACACCAGGAGTCCAGCACTATGGAGGCTGAGACAGGACAATGCTGGAAATTCAAGAGCATCCATGGCTACAGTGCAAGATTCTGCGGGAGGGCAGGGCAGGAGAAGGCAGGGGAGGGGAGGATAGGGGAAGGGGGAGGGGAGGGCAGGGGAGGGGAGGGGAGGGGAGGAGAACTAGGGAGATGGCTCTGGGAAAAAGTGCTTGCTGCACAACCATGAGAACCTGAACATGGTTCTCCAGCATCCACATAACAAACTGTATGGCTGTGTATGTGTGTGCCTGTGTGTGTGCCTATGTGTCTATGTGTCTATGTGTCTATGTGTCTATGTGTCTATGTGTCTATGTGTCTATGTGTCTGTGTAAACTCAGTACTCAAGGTCAAAGCAGGGGCAGAAAGCAAGGTAAGGAGACCCCAGAGATTTAATGGCTGGGCAGCCTACTAAAGACACCAAGCCCCAGGTTCAGTGAAAGACCCTGACTCAAAAACTAAGATGAAGAGTGACTGAGGAAGACACTTGATGTCACATAGGTGAGTACACCTGCATGCACCTGCATACAACACACATCCACACTCAAACACACACTCACTCACACACATACACACTCACACTCATACACACACTCACTCACACTGTCACACACTCACACTCATACACACACTCACACTGTCACACACACTGTCACACACTCACACTCACTCAATCACACACATATACACTCAAACATACACTCACTCACACACACACACTCATACTCTCACACACATATACACTCACACATACACTCTCTCTCTCTCTCTCTCTCTCTCTCTCTCTCACACACACACACACACACACACACACACACACACACACACACACACGGGAGTGGGGACTATTCCTGTCTTTTTTATATGCTTGCAACATCTAAGAGTTCATCCTCTAGCGGGCTATTGGGCCACTGGGAAGCTGCCCCCACTTACTCGAGTAAAGCAGACAGGCACTCTCGGAGAAGTAACATGTCATTCCCATAGCCAAAATTGTCTGCTCAACTCACACACATGGACATTTGGAAAGTTCAGAAAAGAAGGCATCTGTGGGGTACCCTGCAGTAAAGGCATCCCGGCACACAGTCTGCTTGCATCCGTGATGCCTCAATATGATGAAACCACTGAACCCTCAGCAGCAGCCACAAGACAGCCCTGTGTTTGTCCTTCCTCCTCCTCTGGTTCACTCCCAAACAAACTGTGTCATATCAGACACTGCTAAGGGAGAAACACAAGGCGCCAATGGCTTACTAGGTGGTTTCCACCATTAGTGAGGGTGATAAGTGATGTTTCCCCACTGGTCACACAAGGCCAAAAGGTGTGTTGTGCCTCCATCTAATTAGTGAGATCCATGGGAATTCACCTGTGTTCTTTCTTATTCTAAAACCTAAATATGATGCCCAAGTCTCGAAATAATCTCATATGCTTGACTAAGAGACATGAGCAAATACATAGAGAGTATTGTATTAGTTAGGGTTACTGTCGCTGTGGTGAAACACGCTGACCAAAGGCAACTTGGGGAGGAAAGGGTTAATTTCGCTCACAGTTCATCATGAAAAGCAGTCAGAGAAGGAACTCAAACAGGGCAGGAACTTGGAGGCAGGAGCTGATGCAGAGGCCATGGAGGGTGCTGCTAACTGGCTTGCCCAGCCTGCTTTCTTATAGAACCCGGGACCACAAGCCCAGGGCTGGCACCACCCACAAGGGGCTGGACCCTCCCCCATCAATCGCTATTTAAGAACATGCCCTAGAGACTGGCCTGCAGTCTGATCTTCTGGAGGCATTTTCTCAGCGGAGGTTGCCTCCTCTCAGATGACTTTACCTGGTGTCAAGTTGATATAAAACTGCCCAGTACAAGTAGACACGTGATATTTATGTATTTTCGTCACTGCCTACTATAGATCCTTGTTGACTCTCCAATGAGCTAATCTAATACAAGCTATGTTGGTGCACACCTGGGATCCCAGCTCTCAGAAATCAGGAGCAGGGGGATAAGGGACTCATGGTCTTCCTCAGCCTCGAAGCCAGGAAATGAGAAGAATGAAATCACAGAGTCCCAGTGAAATCTATACTGTGGCCAAGAAAGGAACAAATCATACACATAATGAATTAATCATAGAGTATGTTAAATGGTAATGAGTGCTATAGAAACAGGGAAATAAGGGAGGTTGAGATGGGGGCATGAAAGCTGCCTGGTGGCCACACTGGCCAGGGTGATCTAAAGACACGGCTTCATGTGGCAAAGAGCTAGCCAAGAAGATGCTTGGAAACTGGGGATTGCGGAACAGAGCCGGACCAGGAGAGGTCTAAAGTGGGCGTGTACCTAGCATCTTCCAGGAAGTGGGAGGAGGCCCTGGTGGATGGTAACAGTCAGACAATCAAGGGTGGTCACTGAGGCCCGACATGCCTGTGCTTAACATTGACACTTGCAAGGCATATCTATCTATCTATCTGCTGCTGTGTAAGAAATGACCCCGCACTTATGTGTCTCTACACAACGGTAAAGGCCCAGTGGCCAGACGCAAAGCACTTTTCTGAGCCAGGATCTCCAAGAAGGACATCAGTGTCCATGCTGCTGGGGGGCACAGACATCTGAAGGTCCAGCTGCCGGCTGGAGGGTCTGCTTCATTTTCAAGGCTGTGAAGAGTGGACCTAGGAATGCCTGGCCGAAAGGATAGGTCCATAGAGTTGCTAGCTGGCCCTCAAAGAGTATACTTAGACTCCTTCAAACCATGGGCCCAAGATAGAAAGCCATATGCACTCTGTGCAGTGACATGCCATGTCCCCATGGGAGACATGGGGAATTTGTAGCAACGGACTGTGCATTCTGGAAGGTAACGGCTGATTTAGAGTGTAGAAAGAGCTGAAAGAGAGAAGCAGTCGCTTTCCACTGGGACCACAAACATCTAAGTCCCTGGAAACTTGCTGGAAATCCAGACTCTTGGGCTTGACTCCATGCCTACTGAGGCAGAAAGTATTTCGGGCCTGTGGGTGAGGTCCTGAGGAGCCTCCAGATGGGAATCCATGGGCAAGATTTTTTTTTTCTTTTTTTGGAGCTTAAAGTGAAGAAGAAAGGATGGCCTGGAAGTTTGTAGGAGCACAGCGTATCCTTCTGGCGGCCAGGTAAACCATGAATCAAGAATAAACAAGATTGCTCCTGGCTGTAAGATGAATAGTCCAGGTAGGCCTGTGAGTGCTGGGGAAAGGACAATAGGGAGAGGGTGTTTAAGGCAGCTCTCTTGTCACCCATGGAGGCTATTAAATATCTCCACAAACTATCTTTTCATGGCCAGGATCTCTTCATTTTGTCTTTATCAAAGTTCTGTTGAAAGGGTGGAGTAGTGACAGAAAGCCTTTGTAAACCATGTAAATGAATAAAGGAGAATGTAATCTACAGACATAAAAAAAAAATCAAAAAGCCTAGTGATTCACAGTAAGAATCCTGCTGTGTGGTGTGCGTGCATGTGTGTGTGTGAGAGTGTGCACATAGCTAACCCTCATTTCCTCTGTGAATTATTATATTAGGCTCCCCATGTTTTAGTGTTTGTGTTTAACAAAGCACACGCTCACATGTCAGTGAGCATTACAATGCCTACTTACAATTTCTAGAATATTTGGGGTCATGTATGATCCTGATCATCCATGCTTAAGTTGTAGTGTCAAAAGATGCAATATGGATCCCAGGCCAAAGGAAAAGGCGGGATTGTGGGGTGGGGCATTTCTCACAGGAGTGCTGTGGGCTGGGCCAGCCTCAAAAGCACCTTCTATTAACACTTCGATCCAAATTTAGAGGTTCAAACAGTTTTCATCAATAAATACCTGTAAACCTTCTTTCAGATGGAGAGACGGAGAGCTCCTAGCTATATAGTTCTTTTCTGCTAGTTTTAATCACAGATGTAGTAATTCTAAAAAGCTCTTTTTTCTAATGAGGGGTAGCACTCATCTCAAACTGCAATGAAATACTTCTGTAGCAGTCAACAAACTAAAATATTTCCTCACATTAACTTGAATAAAATAGCTTATCACTGAGAATTTATAAGACTTGTGTGTGTGTGTGTGTGTGTGTGTGTGTGTGTGTGTGTGTGTGTGTGTGTGTGTTGTGGGTTACCCTGCTCAGATTTTAGTGCCCTTACCTGAGGCTACTTACAGTGGGAGGGTAAGTTCCCCATTCTCTTAATGGCAGGAGACGTAGACAAGAACAAAGTCTAAAACAAAGTCAGGCTAGAACAAAAACAGCAAGTGTGTGGGGCCTAAGTGTAGTAGATGTTGGTATCTAATACGCCAGGGGCACCAGACAGACACTAAGGAAAAGACAGAAAAGAAGGAGGGTCCCCGAAGTCACCTTCACGAGGACCAAGGACATGAAACACGCAGGGGCCACCTCACTGAATAAGTCACCTAAGAGGGGACGCTAAAACGCTCCACAAGCATGAACAGGAGTCCGAAAGCGTGCTGATAGTCAAAGAGAAAGTGCACCCTCCCAGGTACCGCCAGCACCAGAAGGCAAAGATTGGGGCCCAAAAAACAGCCGCGGCGGTGGAAAAAAGAAAAAATACACCCTGATTCAAGCAGGGTCAAGACCCATGCCAACACAGAGCCCATGAGTCCCACGTTTAGGCACCAGATGCTGTGAGTTAGCCCCCTTGGGGTGAGGTGAGAAGATGCAGCAACAATGACTCAGGCACTGGGAGTCAGTGAGTGGCAGAGCCTGAGGCAGACCCATTTATTCGGGAAGTTAGAGCTGCCTTTAGACCCCCTTTATACCCTCTCCTAAGGTCACCCATTAGCTCAGGTGGCTGACTCTGCTGTGTTGTCCTTTTCTCATTGGTGTCTCTGGTCAGTTGTCACTTCCTCAGCAGTCTCTGGGCATAGATGCAGGCTTGGCTCAGGGAGGAAGTGCCTGCTGAGCATGCTCACACAGGCTGACCTGGGATCCTGCAGCTTGGGTAGGCTGGCCTCAGTTTCTCCTACATGTGTGTGCTTATGAGTATGGATAAGTAGGTAGGCTGGAGATAGACAGATAGATGATAGATGATAGACAGACAGACAGACAGACAGACAGACAGACAGATAGATAGATAGAGAGAGAGATAGATAGATAGATGATAGACAGACAGACAGAGAGATAGATAGATAGATGATGGATAGATAGATGATAGATGACAGATTGATTGATAGATATAGATAGACAGATTGATAGATAGTTGATTGATAGACAGATAGATAGATGATGGATAGATAGATAGATAGATAGATAGATAGATAGATAGATAAATAGATAGATAGATGGATGGCTAGCTATTGGTAGATGACACAGAGGAGACATAGAGGTAAGAGACATAGATAAATGGCAGACGAGAAATGGTATTGATGATAATTGACAGATAAAAGAGAGGTGATAGGTAGACTGATTGTAGATGGCAAATAAAGTGAAAGAAGACAGACAGACAGACAGACAGACAGACAGACAGATGTTTGTATCTGAACCAGCTACATGTGAGCTCTGCACACAGTCCAGGTACACCCCAGACTCTCATAAGAAAGCTCTTTGAGAAGGATTTTCATAACAAACCCCTAAATCAAATTTGCTGAATTTTAGTAACATTTTCATTATTTTGAAAACTGTTTATTCATATCTTCTGCAAATATTTTAACATATGCTTCTAAAATACAGGAAAGGAACATGGACCTGAAAAAGCTAAAACCAAATAACATAAAATGTTCAAAACAAAGTATGAAAAGCCTGGAGAAAACTTAGGAGCTGCCTGCGTGCATCTGGGATGCTCCGCCTACCCAGCCTCTGTTGGGTCCTCACCTGGTTCCCCCATGCTGTCCTTGCTTTCTTCTCACAGCCACTTTTGTTACTTCTATTTTTCCCTTTTGTGTCTCTGGAAAATATTTGAACATCAGTTGACTGTACGTGTTTTTGTAAGGAAGACTTTAAACAACAGTGTGTTCACGCAGAGAAGTGTCAAAATTCCCATGGATTTTTGCTGCTGTTGTCACTCTATCGTGCAGGCTGTCCAGAAACTCACTGTGTTAGCCCAGGCTGTCCTCAAGCCCATGGAGATCAACCTGCCTCAGTCTCTCAAGTTCCAAGATTACAGATATGAGCCACTGTGCCTGACTGGAGTTTTTTAAAATAGAATTATACAGGCATAGTTTTTAATCACAAATCATTCTTACTATGAGATATTTTGAGGGAATAAAAACAGGAATAAAACATTTCAAAACAGCATGAGTGTAACACCAGCTAGCACTTAGGAGGTTGAGGCAGGAGGATCGCCACGAGTTTGAGTCTGGCCTGGGTTATATAGCATAAGGCCAGCTGGGGCTAGACATCAAAAGCCTGTCTCAAATATTAAAATAAGGTCTGGATAGAACTTCCTGTGTAAGCATGAAGACCCGCACTGAGAACCCCAACAGTCTTGTAAAAAGCTAGATAAGACAGCACTGGGGTGAGGTGAAGACAGGAGGAACTCAGGGCTTGCTGACTGCCCCCAACAGAGGAAGCCACCTCACCCCCTTCTCCTCCTCTCTTCATACACACACACACACACACACACACACACACACACACACACACACACACACGTATACGAGTGTACATGTACACACATGCACACCAGTACATAAAAATCAATAAAAGTAAAACAAAACAATGACAAAAAGCAGTCTAGTCATGTGGGGGGGATTTTTTTCTTTTTTTTTTTTTTTGTCCAGAAATTGATATGCTGGTGCCTTAATGACTCTAGATTGAATGTAGACTATAAGTGTCTCTGATGCATTTCCATTTGGTTTTAAATAGAATTGTTCCGTGTTTTGTTTTGTTGGGGAAAATGGCATGGCCGTGCGTTATTTAGATTATCTTTGTAGTGGCATTCCTAGTACGGAGCCTGCAAGAGTCCTGGGGACACTCACTTCCATCTCCAGTGTTTGGTTCACCATTCTCCCGAAAGCTAGGAGGATGCATAGGATCTCACCACCACTCCTCGAGACCCACGTTTCTCTCCCATTTCTATGAAGACGAAAGGATAACAGCCATCCCTTAGATCAATGGCTCTTTACAAGCTCTGACTTTCAGAGCTTAATGCCAAAACGAATGGTTGCCATTTAAATTACAAGCCAGCATATTTCTTGGTCACCCTCTCTCTTCACACACAAACTGGCACCGTCCGATTGCCTTCCTGTCCTGCCTGCGTCACACCTGTTGTGTCTGGTCTCATTCTGGACAGTTGAGTTCAACAATCAATAAAGCAGCTCTGCCACTTGGTGTTGCCTTTATGCAAATTGGTTAAAAATCACAATGCCACAAATAAATGCAGAATTGGATGTATATATTCTGCATAACCACAATATCTGTGACTAACACAAGCTCCTCACACAGAAGCAATTCGAAAGACGCGACTCTCCCATGCGTTAAAGTATATCTAAATTAGGAGGAGTGACCTTGACAACAAATGGGAGGAAGACAAAGGATGCAAAAGGGAAGAGAAGGGCTAGGTATAAATGTCCTGAGTGTAAATGATCCACCACAGTGCTTTAAGTAAGGTAAAGACAGCACCTGCCCAGCCAGCTCCATCACAGCCGAGAGACAGAAACCAGAAACAAGCCACAGCCAGACTGACTGCAGCCCTGCATGGATGACCTCTGTCCCGCAGGGCTTTGGAGAGAGGGTTGAGGGAGGAGCATATGGGAGGTGTTATGGTTTGAATCTGAAATGTCTCCTACTGTCTTCTGCTCCGAACAGTTGTTTCCCGGCTGGTGATGCTATTTTGAGAGGAGCTGAAGGAGCCTCTGGGAACGGTGGGGCCAGCTGGCAGAAGTAGGTCTATAGGGATGAGCCACTGAAGGTCTCAGCCCAGACCCTGATCTAGCCTTTCTCTCTGCTAGGTCCTGGTGGGCCATAATGTGAACAGTCTCCATCACACTCTCCCACAGCCACAGTCTGAGCTACTCTGCTATGCTCCCATGCCTATTGTGAAGCACTCAAACATAATTCAGCATAGGTTCTTTGGCCCTCCTGCAAGCTGGCTGTGTCAAGCAGGGCAGTCACAGCACAGCAAAAGTGAAAAAGAAATGGAAAGATCAGGCTTCCCCCTTCTTAAATGGAGCAACAGCATCCTTCCAGCCCTGATGGACCTTCAGGGAGTTAAGGACAGACAGGAAGTGGACCCTCCCGTCACTCTCCTTGTCTATCATGCCTGTGCCTTTGCAGCCACATGTCCTTCCCAGAATAGGTCAGCAGGACCTCCAGCTCTCACGCCCATGGGAAAACTGAGTCACCTCCCACTGAGAATTACCTACTGCCTGTTCTTCCCCTAGGAGCAACAGTGAATTTCCACAACCAAGCATCAGGTCATCTTAGCCCTGTCCATTGTCCACACTCTTTAAGACAAACAAACAAACCACACTCCTCATCCCAGCTTGTAGAACTCCCCAGTGTCCTCAGTTCCTCCTTTTCCACACTCAGGAGTGGAAGGAGGGAGGGAAGTCCTATCTTTGTCAGTAGTTTGGAAACTAATTGCTACGGGAAGCAGATAAAGTCCAAGGAAATGTGCGTTGTTGGCCTGGGCATGGCCATCTCAAGGGTCCCAGTGACTCCGGCCCAGGGGAATGGCAAAGCCTCCCCTGGGTTAGGCTCCAAGGATGGAAAAGTCTTCCTTCTGTCCAAGTGTAAGTGTTTAATAATGATTGGCCAGTGTGGGAGGAAGCTAACGGCGACTGCTTCCTCCTCCCAGGTAACTGCAACTGAGACCCAGAAGGAACCCATGGGTTTCCAGGTTGTGTGGTAGGCACTGTCTGTCAGACAGCATGGCCTATCCAACGCCAGCGTTTCTGTAGGTATGGCTGTCACTTCGTCATTGCTGGGTCCCCTCAGTCAAGTTGGCATGGAGGGTATAGGACATTGAATTATACTGCACACTTCACACTCCTCTACTCAGTAACCACTGTTCTTATGACTCCCGCCTCCCCTCTGCCTTCTCTGCCAGTGACTTAGTCCAGCAGTTCTCTGGCAGCCTGCTCCCAAAATGCAATTGAACACGTCAGAGGATGGGGCTCCACTGAGGAGTCCCATGGGGAAAATGAAAGGGGAAGTTTGCTAGGGTCCAACCATGTTTGCCTCTCTCCCCCTTGCATCTGAGCACCCTGCCTCTCTGCCTTGATGCCGTGTTCTTCAGCATCCATCCCATGGGGCATCAGCCCCTGGAGAAAGAGCATCACTGGTACCCTATGCTCCACAGTACACCTCAGGCCAGTGCTCAGGGTTGGCTGGACACCCTGGCCAGTCAGAACAGTTTGCCATGGAAACCCTCTCAGGGACTTGGTGCACAGCCTGTACCCTCAGCCCAGCAACTTGTCTTCACGTTGGGGAAAAAAAACGGTGAGATAGTCCTTGAGACCGAACATGTCATTTCCCTTGTCAAAATGAAAGCTGTAAATTTTAAACCTAATGCTTAATGTATCCAGATATTGAACACAGGGACTTTTATCCTCTGCTTAATGGTCTGTCTAAAAACATCAAAAAAGATTACTTAAGAAGTCTGGGCCTCTGAGGTCCCATAAAATTACATGAATCCGCCACCCCCCACACACCGTCTCTTCCAAGTTTTAAAAAATTTATTGGAAAACACTTATGCAATATTTTAAATATTCTTTTTTTCTGATACTAGGTCTTGTGTGCTTGATTGCTCCAGCCGGCAGGGGTGGGGGGGGAGGATCAGAAAAGCAATGGGGTATGATGAAATTTTATTAGATTAGAATCTAAAAATTTAATAGCATCTGCTTCTGGGAATATGAAGCAAACCTTATTCAGCATCTTCTAGAACAAGGAAAATGGACACGTGCATCTCTCCTCTTTACCCTAACATCACAGTAAGGATGGGGGACTCTTACTCAGTCCTCTAAAGTTCAGATAGGTGTAGGGATCTGATTAAAACAGAAGCATGGGAAAGGTGCATCAAAGCCAGAGAAAGAGAGTGCAAATATAATGATTTTCTCCAGTATAGGGAGAGCCATGGTAAAGGGGAAATGCTAAGATTTTAGGGATGGAGAAATTGGAACACTGGACCTCAATGTTGTCCAAAAATATAATCCTCACAAAGTTTATTACTCTGAGTCCTTTCAAACCTACCCCTCGGGAGTTGGGGAGGTGGCTTGGTGGGTAAAACACTTGCTACAAGAGTACGAGGACCTGACTTTGATTCCCAGACCCATATAAAAACAGTTGGGCACGCCGAGGCAGTGGGAAGGTGGATGCAGGCAGATCCCCATGGGCCTGGACAGCCAGCCTAGTCAAGCCAGCTGGTTCCGGTAAAAGTGATGAGTCTGTCACAAAGAAGATAAGGAGGGGACCAGTTGAGGAAGACACCTGAAGCACAGGAGCTTGCACACACACACACCGACTTCTTTAAAAATAAATAAATAAATAAATAAACAAATAAATAAATAAATAACCACCTATCATAGCCCATAGACAGAATATCAGTGGTCGGCTACAATATAGTTTACTTCCAGCATCATAGTGACATAGCCCTAAAAATTCTTTATTGAGAGAGGCAGACTCTCCATGGTCTCTAGGGTTGAGGAAGCATGTAGGTAGTTGTTCTGGATTCTGCTTTCACGTAGTGTAGTGACATTTTTACACAGTGGCAAGCATAAGTTTGGATGGATGGAGACTGAATTCACTATTCTGTTAAATCTGGGTCCTGGGACTGTGCACTACTTCCTCTCCCAAAGAACAGAGTCACTAATTAGGGGACTCAGTGTTTGGAAAGCAGCAAGTTTCCAAGTTCCTCCCTAACGCAAAATTTCTAATATTTGTGAAATACCACAGAGTCAAGAAATGATTGTCTGTATTTACCTTAAGAGTGCTCCCTTGTGCTGGTTTTTGCTTTTGGTTTGGTTTGGTTTGGTTTGTTTGTTTGGTAAAAATAACTTCTGTCTAGGCCCTTGCATGGAAGGGCCGCACTTGAAGGCCCTGTGTCTGGCTCGCCCAGGGTGCTTCGGCCTCATTAGGAGTCACTCCTGGGCGCATGCAGCAGCCAATGGGTTAATGAGGCTGGGCAGCCTCAGCTTGTCAGCAGCTGCTTAAGCAGCAGGTTGGGAGAGCTCTGTTGATCCTCACTCTCTACTGCTGAGTGATGCAGGGTCAGGATACCAGGAAGTCTAGTCAGGCCACAACCTGTGCTCTCCAACCAAAGACAACAATGCACTCGGTGCCCTGGGGCAACGAGTCCTCCGTGATGCTGGGTAAAAGGGCAGAGTCTGAATCTAATTACAGGCTATACAGGGTTGGAATGGGCGGGGTGTCCAGCTTTGTCCTGATGATTCTCTACTGTGGAAATTGAAGATTCTACAGGAACCAATCTGAAATCAAAACATTTGTTTGAACTATGATCATGCATATCGTCATTAGTGCTGTTGGCCAATCCCTAGTATTTCACTTTTGATCTCTGAGATCATTTTGAGAATACACACACACACAAACACAAACACACCTGAATAAATCTACTAAAATTTTATAATGCTTTCTATCAAAACCCTGTTTTCAAAGATGTAACAATTTTCAGAGAGTGAGTTATTCAAGTTATGGTCATTTGTTCATAAACCAAGATGCATCTAAACTTTTTGTCTTGTGGTTTGGGGGACAGGGTTTTACTCTGTGGCACAGGCTAACCTACAACTCACAGCAATCTTCCACCTCCAGAGTACGGGGATCCCAGGCCCGAGCCATCACGACCAATACTGGCATAGAAATTGACACCCTAAGGCTTTGCTTTCCACCATCTCCAAGGCATGCCAGCCTCAGAGATCATGTGTAAAACCCCAAATTCCCAAAGCTCCCCTGCAGTGGATCTGTGTGGGATCCGAGAACTAACATCTCTGGAAACTTCATGGGACCATGTCAACCAAGGCAGCCATGTCTGAAGTGGTCTAGCTCCAGGAGGCCTCACTCTTGGCACTCTCCTGCCTCCGCCTCCATTGCTGTGCTTCCCTCTTTGTGGCATCAAACTCACTATGCTCTCAGGCTTGGGGCGCTTCTAAGATCCCTGCCAAGACGCTTCGTTCAGCCCACCAACTCTGAGTGATCTCTCCTAACTTGCCCCCCCCCAAGTTCATGATTGAACATCTACTTCAACCAACAACTACCGCTCCCCTCAACGCCACACCTGAGCCTCCCCGGTGTTCACCGAACAACCTACCAAGCTGCCAGATCTTGTCCTTAGTTGTCCTTCTGTCTCCTTTCTCACATCCCACTCCAGCCTGGCAGCCAACCTTGCTTGCTCACCTTTCAAAATGTCCCCAGAGCCCAGTCATTTCTCACTGCCTGCCCCAGCCAAATACCTCCCGCCTCTCCCCTACATTACTGTCATAGCTCCCTAGTGGACTGCCGAACTCACAACCACTTACTCAGAACAAAAAAAAAAAAAAAAAAAAAAAAAAAAAAAAAAAAAGAGCATCCTTTGAAATACACATTGCTTCTCCTCGCTTTTTCACTCAGAGCTCTCTCTGCATGATTCAGAATAAAACTCAGGTGGTCTTATACAATCACATCAGGTAGACAGGATCCTACCATGCCCCTTATGTCTCCCACCCAGTATGCTAGCAATTTCCTCTTCGCTTGCTCCTATCACCCTGGCCTCTCTGCTTCTGCCTCAGGACCTTGACACATGCTGTTTCCTTTATGTGAAAACATCCCTGTGTTAGTTATCTGCAGGCTTCATGCCTCACGTTGTCTACTTCTCTGTCCAGATGTTCATGGAAAGACTGTCTCCACTGATTGGCAGCAATGGGTTCCCCAGACCTCTGGGCTCAAATCTCTGATATACATCTTTCTCTACCCACATTTTTGTCTTGACACTTCACCACCTAAGCAGTGCATTATATGTGGCCCTGTCTATGGCCTGGATTGCAAGCTTCTGGAAGAAATTTCTTCCTCTGCACTGTTGCATTCCTAACACCAGGAACACCTCCATGTCCTGTCCCAGGAGCTGAGCCTATGTTCGTTGATGATATGAATGAACAGCGTGCTTTAAACTGGAAAGCGTGCCTTAATCTGTCAGAGCTGACCCATCACTCTTCCTCTCTAGCAATGGTCTTCATCTGTCTTAAGTACTCAGGCGGTCTGAGAAGAACTGCAACAGGTTCGTGATATTTAAGAGAATGATTTGATTGAGTAAAGATTATGCAAATGACAAATAGCCCAGGTTTTAGTAAATTTCTGAAAAATTCCCATTCCATCCTCCTTCCTCATACTCTTTCATACTGGACACTTTGGTCCTTTGGTGCCCCAAGATATAACCCCGAAGAAACATCTTGTTGCACAAGTTTAAGCAGAGAAAGAGCTGTGAGGCCAGACCATCAATCTGATTGGGCACAGGTGGCCAGAGCGTTGGCCAAAGAATGTAAATTTTTAGACACTGGCTAACTACATAGAGTAATACTGCCTGTCTGCAATACTACCACGATTAACTAGCAAGCTCAGGACTTCTCACATTTGATAAATACAAGAGGTGGCAAAGTCTGAGAGTCCGGTAAAGGAGGCAGTATTAAAACAGCTTTCCAAAAGCAGACTGCAGTTCATAGACACCATTCATCCCTTGCACCAAAAAAAGAAAGAAAGAAAAAGAAAAGAAAAGTCTTTGAGCTTAAACTGACTCTTCTCTGTGGCTTTCTACCCAACTCAGGTTAATTTAAGTCAAGTCGGGTGAAATGCTGAGACCCTGAGCGCAGCCTTTTCAAGTGTAATGACATTGACAGTTGACCCTGGGGACCATGTTGCATGTTCTCTAATGTTATTTGTTGGACTGAAGCTTGCAACGAAAAGCGTCTATTAAAGATGAATAAATGTGTGCAGAGATTAGAGTCCACATTTTGAAATGTCAGTAAATACAATATTTTTATGACAGATCATAATGACTTGTAAAAGGCAGCCATATGTATATCAAGCTCTTAATCCTCCTCATTTTTTCCCTTTGGGGGAAAAAAACTTTCATTTTCTTCAATCTGAAGATAACAACACTAAATGAAAACTTTCAATCTGGGGTGGGGGGAATTCAGAGAAAACCAGATGTCCTCAGCCCATAGATTTCTCTCTTTCAAAGAGAAACAACAGGGGCATTCCTAGCTTGAACACCACTGTCATGTCACAACACCCAGAGCAACAGAAAGATTTGAGAAAAAGAAGTCAAGGCTCATGTGAACATGAGAGCCAGTTATCAGACATTCATGAGCTATTTCACTCCTTAGCGGTGCCTCCAGGCAGTTCGCAGGTGTACTTCCACAAATAACACCATTAACAGAATTTTACATGCCCAGGTCACTTGACTTCCATCCCAAAGAAGTCTTAAAAACCCTGCACAAATGACAGACTTGAGGCTATGACCCTGACAGACAGCCACTTCTGGAGAGTAGAGGTGATTCTTGACTTAGCCACGGATGGTTTGGGGAAGTTTATAGACAAAGAACAAAGGCAAGTGAGGGTCTTTCTGTTAGCCACCCAGTACACTTCGTGTTTCAGAGAGAAATAAATCAAAGCAGCAACATCGGGCCAGCCGGGAACTTTCTTAAGAGCTAGCACCTCTTTCTTATAAGTGATTCAGTACCCAACGGTCATCATCAACCTCCTTACTTCACGGTCTACAGGCACTCATTACTTCTCCAAACGTGTTGAAATTACATCTCAGGCATAAGCTTTCTTTTGTTCCAGTGCCAGTCTGTAACAGATCTTGACGTGAACAAAAGCTCCTGTCTTTACAATAGCCATCTTTCTTTAGAACAGGCATGCGATATACTTTTGGGATGCCAAACCACACAATGGAGAGAAACCAAATAATTCCAGTGAGGTTTGATGAGCCTTCAAGTAAATCCTATGGCAATTCTAGTCACCTGTCAATCAGGAAGTGTCGTATAAAGAACTGTGGGGCACTGGTGCTGTCTATTACCTACCTGAGCCGTTCTTTCGGGTTCACTTGAGACTTTAAAAAAACTATAGAATGAATGCATTCGATGATTGTTGGAATTGCTGCCGCGTGTGCGCTCTGTCATAAACGGCTTATGGATAAGCATCAATGGTGCCGCTCATCAGTCTAACAAGTTCAATGTACTGCTCAGGGTAAAGGATGACGATTTATTTAACAGCTCTTGGCAGGAAAATTTGTTGCATGCCACAACTTCACAAAGAACATTAAAATCAATGACAATTTATAAACCAAAGGCTGGGAATTATGCTTTGGATTCCCATAATTCATCAGAATAAAGCTGTCAGATACCTTTTATTATAAATTAATAGCCTGTTGTAGGAGGGCACTTTGGTACAGATGTTTTGTCGGTTCAGTACTGACATCTAGTGGTCGATGAGAAATATTTCCCCCTGTCTTTTCCAAGTACCAGTTTATCGGTTTCCCAGAACACGTTTTATTGCAGCTACATCTGTTCAAAGAGTTTTATCATGCAAGAAATTGTATTTGAGCTTAAGATTTGTACATTTACATTGGAGCTGATGCACTTCTCACGAGTTTGAACTTTGCGTGGTAAACATTGACAATGTGATTTAAAGTAATTTAAAGGCTACTCAGTGATTACCCCTTTTTTACTTTAAAAAAAAATCGATATTTTAAACCTTGTGAGGAGACCTGATTACTTACAATCCTCTACTGTTAAATTAATTCTACTGGGATCTGGAGGATGGCTCCATGGTTAAGAGCACTTGCTGCTCTTGCAGGGGACACCGTTTCATGGTGACCTGCACACCTGTCAACTCCAGCTCCAGGGAATGTGACACCACCTCCTGGCCTCTTCAGGAACCTGCATACATGTGGTCCATATTCACACACTCAGGCATGCACGCATGCACACACGCGCGCGCGCGCACACACACACACACACACACACACACACACACACACACTAAATCTTTTGTAAACACAAGCATTTACTTTAGGATATAAAGGCAATGAAACTCTAGCCCTTATGCTCTCATATGGAAATAGAGACAGGAGACTAAAAGAAGTCCATACTTTACCTGTGTTTGATTGGAATTTGGGATACAATGTACCTATTATGAGTTTCATCCCCAGTTTAATGCGACCCTATTGAAAAGACTATTTAAATGCTTAATTATGGATTTTGTTGCCCAAATACTTCAGGTTGATCTACACAATACCCCTTGTAATTAATTCCATGTTCATTACCATATTGAAAACTGAAAATATGCTAATGTAGACTCACAAACTCCTGGGTATACAGTCTTGGCAAAGGGCCATCCAGGAACATGCTAGGAACTCTATGCTCTGGATAAAGGTCTGGGGGGGGGCAGGTGTTCCAGGACACCTGATCTGGGCACATACCACATGCCATATTTCTAGAGGGTCAAGGACATTAAGAAGGGAATTATCTTCGGTCTCTAAGAAGTTCACAGGCCTAAGATGGAGGAGGCTGAAGGGAGAGAGTACACCGAGTGCCTGCTCTTGGGTGGTGCTGTGCCAATGACTTCACACGAGAAACTGATAGGGTGTGGGTAAGGGTGAAAACCTGTCTCCTGATTTTATAGACCTTAAGGGAAAGGAGAGCGACACCCTCTGGGCCCAGCATCAAATTGAAATTTTAATAGGGAAGGAGTAACATCTTTTTCTAATTTGATTGTTACCAGGGAAAGAAACTAACAAAAATCAACCAAAATTATAATCTGTCTGAGTTTATGGGACTATAAAAAATGGTGAGAATGGTATGTGAAACTATCTTATAAATTTCGTATGGTTTACAGCCCCCGCTTTTGGTTGCTCTGGGGAATCAGCACATTGCAGTTACTTCAGAAGGTGACTGTGCCGTTGCTGTGAAGATTAGCAAAACAGACTCAAATCCAAACAGACATGAGCTTGAAGAGTCCTTTATATTAAAGGGGGGGTGAACCTGCATAAAACATAAAGCCTCGACTTTTTATGGAGTCATGTTCAAAGAACTATTTCAGGGTGTTCACGGTTTTATTTAAGAAACTTTAAAATCTCCGTCCCAACCTCCAGACCACTGTTTGTGTATCTTTTAGGGTAAGAATTTACAAGTCATTAAGATAAAGACAGCTAAGTAGTGTCTTATCAACTACCTTCTTGGTGGGTGGCTCTCTGTATTACTAAGACAGCTAGGCTACCTTGTGCTACCACACATTTGTAAATTTAGGTCTTCTGGTGAAAGCTATCGGGGCTGCAGAGATGACTCGGCCACTAAGAATACTTGCTGCTCTTCCACAGGATCCACACTGAATGTGAGTCCAACAGAAGAACAGCAAGTGGAATCTGACACCCTCTTCTGACCTCCCGGGGACCTCGCACAAGTGGCCTTCACACACACTATGCACAAAAGTATTCATAAAATTAAGTTAAAAATGCATCATGGCATTCAGAGTCATCCTCAACATGCCCTTGTTTTTAAAACATTTTCAATCCCTCGGGCCTCACACATTGGCCTATGCAAACTGCTTGCACAGGGACATTTCCATTGATGAAGAATTCCATATATACTGAACACACCTGCCTTGGCCCAGCCTGGACACGGTGGGCAGAGATGAACCAAGCAGCCAAGGGCCGGGAAGTGTAAGAGTTCAACTGTGTTTAAGACAAATTCAGGAGCAAGGGAGGGAGTGAGGGAGGGAGGGGAATAATTTGGAAAGGAAAACCAGCCCAAGAGACCTCCATGTGTGGAGTGAAGGCATCGTCCTGGGCAGGAGGCACAAAGCTGACCCCTATTCCTGACTGTATCACACCCGTCTGTGCAGCCAAGAGACCTGCAAAGGCAGCTTCCTCCTGATCAGTACAGGGTCGGGTTCCTAGAGTCACAAGGGCTGTGCCAAAGCCCTCCCCACCGGCTCTTTTAGGTTGCAAATATAATCCTGACACCCCACATCTAGACAGTGCCTCAAAGAGCATTCTGTCGAGTTGATCAGTCACGATCATCACAGCCCGGGAGAGGCTGGAGAGGTGAGAGGGGGTAACATCACCAGGTGCGGGGCGACAGTGGAACAGGGTCGTCAAGGCTGAGACTCGAGAGGCCATCTCCCCCGGAGCCTTCAGGGAAGAAGGATGGAGAAAGACCAGACCATAGTCACGGAATTAGGACGGACAGGTGCCTCCTAAAGTGAGCGATCGAGCATATGAGGGGAGCAGAAAGACACCCCAGAGCCAAAGAGGAGTTTCCCTCACAACCCAGGACGCAAACAGGAAACAAGACAAGCAGCAGCTCCAGAAAAGGACAGGAGGAAGGCAGGGGGAGGCTGGGAACCCAGGAAGACAAAAACCACGCGTCTCATGCGTCCTCCCAAATTCAGCTAGAGTGTGTAGTGTGTGTGTGTGTGTGTGTGTGTGTGTGTGTGTGTGTACGTGTGTGTACGTGTGTGTACGTGTGTGTGTACATGTTTGTGTGTGTGCACATGTTTGTGTGTGTGTACATATTTGTGTGTACATGTTTGTGTGTGTGCATGTGTGTGTGCACGTGTTGTCAGTGCATGTGTGCACATTTGCATGTGTGTGTGCATGTTTGTGTGTGTGTGCATGTGTGTGTGCCCCTTTTGTCAGTGCATGTGTGCACATTTGCATGTGTGTGTGCACATGTATTTGGGATATGAGAGTAGGGTGTATGAAAGAGAAGGAGGAGTTATACAGAGAGGGGGATGAGAGTTTAACGCCTGTGACAGGAAGCAGAAATGGGACGGTGTGGACAGATGAAAGGGGTCAGTAAGAGAGGACAGTGGAGGAGAGAAATGGAACCAAGTAAACTAATTAACAAGTAATTAAGAGCACACGACGCTCTTACATTGGGCCTGAGTTCCATTCCTACCACCGACATCAGGTGGCCCACAGCGCTTTAACTTCAGGTATCTGACGCCCTCTTATGGCTCCCGTGGGCACTGCAGACACCATGCGGCCTGCACTCACAGACATGCACATAAATAAAATCTTTCAAGGCATCCTGTTAATTTACCTGCCTTCCCTTCAACCATCAGTTGTTATACATTTCCCACCACTGATCTTGAAATACATCTGAAGTGTTTCCTGAATAAATTCACATTTTCTGAGAATAAGCCTAGTATTTGCTAAATAGTCACAGTTCCTATCTGCTGCATGAAGACCTACGATTTCTTTGACATAGGGTATTCTGTGTCCATAAAGGACTAAGGACAAAGGCATGTGGCAAGCTCAAATGAGTCTGTCTTCCGATTGTCAATTTTGGATCTAAAATTATAGGATTTTTACTTGATCACATCAGATGCCATCTTTTTTACTGCATGTTAAACCTAAGTAAAATTCTAATTAAGTGAGTTTAGTTTCAATCAGAAAAAAATAAGATCACATCTGTAGCAATTTTTTATACTGAATAATTTTGTAATCAGTGATTAGCAGCCCAAAAGAAGCCTGGAGGTTTATAAATTAATGTAGTTAATCAATGATTTATATTTCATTCATTTCACTTAAGTTACTCCTTCAATCTGTCACCGAGACTCTTATCTTTGAATTTCAGGATAAAATGATAAACGATTACTTGGAAATAGGCAGGGGTGGGGAGCAGCCGATCAAACTCTCTGGTGGTTTGCCTGGGTTCTCCTTTTGATATTTTATCAGTCAGGTTTTAATAGCTACACAGGAACTGCATGTTGATGCTATAAGATAGTCTCTAGCAGAGACGTGGATGGCCATAGCGGATGAAACCAGCCAACATCAACAGTGCAAAGACCTCCAGGATGGTAAAAAGGACTTCACAGAGGCGGGAAATGAGTGGCTAGCCAACATGTAAACAGGAACTGGACTCTGTTTATTTCTTCCTTCCTCTGAGGAGATGGGACACTTGCCTTGTGCCTTGTTCTTCTCTTGGTCCAATTTAAGATCTTCCTGGCTTGTAAAAGATGGCTTATGCAATCCACTGGAATACCTCCAGGGAAAGGAGGGGGTAGGAGGAAAGAGGAAACCCAGAGCAACTTACATCAGAAAAAGAGACTCCATATGCAGTGGCCATAGAAGAAGCCTTCCAGGCGATGCTCACGTCAATGCTGTATGTTATGAAAATAAGCTAGCTTCAGATTCAACACACAGTCAAGGACGGCCTTGAACTTCTGACCATCCTGGTTCCGGGAACTGCACCGATGCCTTATACATACTAGGAATCACTCTACCAACTGAGCTGTCATTTTCTGTGTGGTTTTGAAACAAGATCTCCCTATGTAGCTCAGGTTAGCCTGGAACTCACTATGTAGTCCAGGCTGGACCACCATGCTCAGCATAGTAAACTCTCTTAGCTAATCCCCAATCTTCACAGTCAGTGAATGAGTGTGCTTTCTGCATTCCACAGTATCAGCACACTACCTGCACCCATTTCCCAACCACTCTGCCAGTTGTGTTTACACTTACTGAGCTAATAAGAAGACATTTTAAATGTGAGAATAGATAGGATGAATTATTCCTATGAAACCTAATTGAATGACTGAAAAGACTTAAGAAAAGTAAGTTGTGAAGTAATTAGCCCACAACACTAGACAAAAGGAGAGAACCACAAAGGATTGTGGGTTGGGGAAAATGTTCATAAAATTTACAAGGTTTCTATATGGCTTCATGAAAACCTTTAATTTCTCTCTTTACTTTAAATAAAACGAAGCTGAAATTGGGAATTATAGGATGTCTTTTATAAAATAAATCAAGTATGAATTGCACTGGCAAATCCCCACTCTATGAAAAGCTTTACCTTGAATCGAGAAGTTGATGAATGAATACACATTTACATGTTTTAAGTTAAAATAAAATGTTGAAGATGAGCATGTTATCACTTTTATGATCCCACTCTTCTAAGTTTATTACATGACTGTCTCAACTACATCAGACAACATGACTTCTGTGTGCTGTATTCATGATGTCGTTTTAAATGAAGGTTTTATAACTATGTAAGACTTTCAGAGGATATCAGGTTTTTTAGCCACAATCAACTTTTTAAAAGACCTTTCTTTATTACATCAAATATAACAGCTGTAGCAGTAAGTATACTAAAAATTAAAAAGTACTGGAAACTTAAAAGAGACTTCTTTCATACTTAGAAATTGACAAAAGTGCCAGGATTATATTAGAGTAGCAGTCAGGGCCTGGAAAGAATCAACACTCTGGCAAAGGGACCACCTCTCAGGAAGGAGCAACCATCCCTGAGAAGATGGGTTCACCTTAGACCATGCTTAAAAGATAGTAGAATAATTATTCCCTTAATAAGATACTATGTATTTCCTTCCCAAGATTCTCCCCAACATTCTCTCTCTCTCTCTCTCTCTCTCTCTCTCTCTCTCTCACACACACACACACACACACACACACACACACACACACACGCATGAACGATGTGGGATATTCTTCGTATGCTACGAATATGTTTTGCTTTTATTGGTTGATAAATAAAGCTGTTTTGGCCAATGGCTAAGCAGAGTAGAGCCAGGCAGGAAATCCAAACAAAGATGGAGAGAGAAAGGAGGTGGAGTCAGGGAGATGCCATGTAGCCCCTAGGGAAGCAAGATGTGAGGTAACAAGCAACAAGCTTCGTGGTAAAATATAAAATAATAGAAATGGGTTAATTTAATTGTAAGAGCTAGTTAGTAGTATGCCTGAGTCTTTGGCCAAACAATTATAATTAATATTAAGCCTTAGAGTGGTTATTTGGGAACTGGTGGTCAGGACGAGAAACCTCCAAATACACACATTACTGGGGGGACAGGGTGGGGAGTGCACAGTTCCAATAAACTGCATAGCTTAGAATCCATGAGGTTTGGTTAGATCTGCCAGCTTTTTGAGTCCTAACTCTGACAGGGATCCCAGTTTCTCTGGTGTTGGCAATATGGTCAGAGAGTCAGTTGTCAGAAGACTTGAATGTCCAAGGTTAATCAGAATTTGAAGTGCAGTTGGGAAGTGGCATAACTGAATTTTTTCAAACTCTTAGACACCGGCGTACAAAAGCCACTGGGTCTTCCAAAACATGCGTGTGTTACATGGGCATTAAATGTCACACACTGCTGAAGCAATGGCCTGCTCCATCTTCACCCCTTATCCCATCTTTAGAATTCACCCTTATCCTCCAACCCGCTGTATGCTGCAACAGGACTATGTCCTTGTATGTTTCACTTCTTCCTTGATACCCTTTTGTACCTTTTCTTTTGTTATTGACACAGTGTCCATCTGAACCACAGAACATGTGTGAAAACCAAAGAACAGCTCCGAGGAGTAAGCGTCTTCCTTCTACCATGTGCGACCTGGTGATTCAACTCAAGTTGTTCAGATTGGTGGCAAGTAATCGGTGGGCAAGTAATTGCCCACAGAGCAATCGCACCGGTCCCCAACAATCTTCTCTTCTTTGGGACACAGTGATGCTGGTTTAGGGCCACCCAATGCCTTCAGTGTAACCTTTCTCTTTACAGACACTACCTTTAAACAGTGGCGTTCTTACATAGTAGATAACAGGACTTTGTCAGGTAAGTTACTGAGAGCTGATCAGATCAGTGTAAGACATCACTATTGCTCTGGCTACAGGCAGTGGCTATTCTTGCCTGTGGATCTGGGTTCTTCTTTTGGTGGGGACATTTTAATGACAATTTGATTTTTACCAGAGGGGGGAGGAGGGAAGAGGAGAGAATAAGAGAGAGAATTTGGAGCAAAATGGCTCAGTGGGTAAAGGCGCCTGACAATATGAGCTCGACCCCCAGGATCCACACAGCAGGAGAGAGACAGCTTCTGAAGTCACCCTCTGACCTGTACATGTACAGCATGACATGTATGTGTCTTCACCCATGCAACAATTCATACCAAAATAAATAAATACAATTTAGTAAAAATTTGATTGGGATGCTGGCAATTTCAACTTGTAAGAGTACACCAGGCACTCTTCCCTTCTGAGCGGACCCTCAGCATCTGGTTTTGCTTTGATTATATTGGTGGTGGTGGTGGTGGTGGATTTGCTGACATAACTCACTGTATAAAACAGTAAGAATTAGGTGAATGAACAATCTAACATGTGTCTTGTTTGATGTTCAGTGAAGAGGGATTTTAAGCCAGAAATTTCTGAACTGCAAGGAAACAGGCCTTGTCTATTCACTGGTTGGCTGATTTTATTATTTCCAAGTGACTATAATACAATTCTGACAATTCTTCACGTACCAGTTAGTATCATAATATTCATTAAACACCAAAAAAGCCCAAAGATTAACAAATCACAGGGATTTCAATGAACTAACATCCGTGTGGGGTTATTTAAGCTGTTTCCTGAAGGTATTACTTCAACAGTTCTATGCATCAGTGCACACTGGGAAAACAAAAAGGTTGTTTGCTTTAATCCACACATCTTAAGCAATTGTGCAGTCTTTTAAAAGGGGATAATCATTAAAAAACTGAATCAATAAAACCCTGGGACTATTTCAATGAGCTTCTCGGGAAGCAGTTTCCCTCACATGATTTATTTGACATATCTACCTTGATTCTCAATATGATACTCATTTTCAGATTAATGTCACAGAAAAAAAGACAGAGAAAGGGACAATCAGCTTCAAATTAAAATAACTCATCCCCTGCCCTTGGCTTCCAACAGAACAGTTGTTTCACGAGGAAGAAAACCATTTAATCACTTCTTCCGGTTTTATGGCCATAGATGTGAACAGCAGAACATATCACCAATAACTTACACTCCTTACTTTTCCCGTCACTGTGCCCAAACACCCAACTACCAGCAAATTACAAGAGAAAGAGTTTATTTGGGGGTCACAGTTGGAGGATACAGCCCATCACAGCAGAGAAGGCTGTTAGAACAGCTCGCATCTGTGGCTGTGGGAGCATGAAACTGCTTTTTCACATCAGAACAGATCAGAAAACAGACACGGAATGGAAGGGAGGTTGGGCTACCAATCACAAGGCCCTCCCTGCCATAACCTACTTCCGCCAGGTAGATACTCCCTCCTAAAGAGCTCACAGCCTACAGAACAGCGCCCCCACCTGGAGATCAAATATCCAACCATGTGAGTCTGGAGGACATTTCGCATCTACACTACAACAGTATTGTAAAAATTACGGGGCAAGTGCAGTTTTTAGAAAGCACCTCGAGTCTGGAGAGTATGATAAATAACTGAATGACATCAGTATTATAATGGGAACTGAAATAGCTAAGTGTGGCAACCATCATCCCAGTACTCAGGAGTTGAGGCAGGAAGATCAGGGTTCAAGGTCAGTCTTGGCCTAAAACAAGTTTGAGACCAGCTGGGGCTAAACAGAACCCTGTCTCAAACAAGCTCCGTGTGTTTGTTTGTGTGTGTGTGTGTGTGTGTGTGTGTGTGTGTGTGTGTGTGTGTGTGTGTGTGTGTGTAGGCATTGTTCTGTTATGGCATACCTACTGTTTTCTCTGCAGCATTCTAAACAAATTTGTTTTCTTTCTAAAATATAAAGAGGGCTGGATAGCTGGCTTTGTAGTTGAACACAAGTTCAGTTTCCAGCACCTACATCAGGTGGCTCACAAGAACCTGTAAATCTAGTTCCAAGGGGAACCAGCACCCTCTTCTGTTCTCTGAGGGTGAGGGTGTCTGCATTCACACATATAACCATACCCATATACACACACACATATATATATATATGTAATATAAATAAACTTAATAAGATATAGGGAGAAATAATAGCAACAATAATAGCTTTTCTTTTCAATTGTAGACTGAGAATCCAAACAACAATGGCTTGCCATTCACCAAGAAAGAACATGCTCTGATTTTAAAAAAAAAAAAAAACTAAATAGTTTAAGTATACTCTCACAAAGCAATTAAAAAATAGCAGACAAAAAAAAGAAATAAAACAGTCGCCTGAGTTACTTACAAACCACTATCAAATCCTAAGACTGAAACTGCCACCAGACTAATGAAATGACTAATCTGGATTTAAATGTAGATTCACAATAAAATATGCCCTTACTTTTGGAATTTATACAATGAAAATGACCAAGTATAGAGAAAAAATACACTGTCTAAGATAAAGTGACGTCTGGTATTATAGGAAAATGATCCTGGACTTACAGCCACCAAAATCCAAAGAGAATTATTTTTTGGGCTTTTTCCATTTATTGAAAATAGATTCTTTCAGCATACAATATATCCTGATACAGTTTCCCTCCCTCTACCTTTCCTAGTTGTTCCCTACCTCCCCTCCCTCATCTACTCCCTTCCTGTCTCTCACTAGAAAAGAACAGGCTTCTGGGATAACAACCAAACATGACAAACTAAAATATAATAAGATGAAGCAAAAACCAATTCATCGAGGATGGATAAAACAACAGAGCCAAAAGAGCCCTAAGAGCAAGCACGAGAGTCAGAGCACCAGAGAGCCAGTCATTCACAAACGAGGGAGGGAGTTCCATAAAAGTACTAAGCTGAAGCCGGGCGTTGGTGGCGCACACCTTCAATCCCAGCACTCGGGAGGCAGAGGCAGCCGGATCTCTGTGAGTTCAAGACCAGCCTGGTCTACAAGAGCTAGTTCCAGGACAGCCTCCAAAGCCACAGAGAAACTCTGTCCCGGAAGAAAGAGAGAGAGAGAGAGAGAGAGAGAGAGAGAGAGAGAGAGAGAGAGAAGAAAAAAAACAACTATGCTGAGAACTATAATATATACTCAGAGGACCTGGTGCAGACCCGCGTAGACCCTGAGCTTACTGCTTTGGGTGCTGTGAGCTCATGTGAGCCTTGCTTAGTTGATTCAGAGGGTCTTAGTTATCTGGTGTCCTCCCTTCCCTCTGTCTCTTTCACTCTTTCCACATCCTCCTCTGCAAAATATTTTCAGCAAAAGAACGGAGCAGCAGTAAGATTTGAAACAGCTCAAGTGGACTACTAAGAGACCATTTTAAAGAAATAACTACTTTTTTTCAAATTTGTTGAAAATTTAAACAGTGGATCCAAGATACTCAAGGAACTCCAGTCATAAGAAAGGTCAGGAAAATCATGAAGGGTCCCCAAGACAGCATCATTAGAGTATAGCCAAGGGTAAGTCAGATCAATCAGCAGAAAACTTTTTTTAAAAGCCAACAAAAGCACAATTATACTAAGAAAAAAAAAAGTCCAGATGCCAGCAAACTGTTTACTTAAAAAAAAAAAAGTGCAAACAAGGGAAGATATGGATGAAACTGCAGCAAAACAGGAAGAGTCGGGAGCTATAGGTCACACCTGTAGTCTGAGCACCTTGGATGCTGAGGGGACATAGCCTTGGATACAGGGCTACATAGTGAGCTCCAAACCTGAGAGCACTACAGGGAAATCCCCTCCTCTCTCAAAAAGACAGCAAAGAGTAGACTTCTTGGGTTGTAGGACGGTAAGAAAGCTTGTGCTACAGAAGTGCACAGCAATAAATGAAGACATTGTATTATCACTAAGGGTAGGGTAGACTCTATCTTCAGTTAAAGATGAATTCACAACAAAAGGACACGGCCAGAACCCCTTCCACAACTCTAGTGGCTCCCGGTCTTCTGTCAGTCACCAAATCATAATTCTATCCAAGGCTTCTATCTCTAGAACCAATCTGTTCTCCCTGATCACAAGAGAGGGAGAGGGAGAGGGAGAGGAGAGGGAGAGGGAGAGGGAGAGGGAGAGGGAGGGAGAGAGAGGGGGGGGGAAGGGGTTTTGAGCAACCCTTTGAGATGAAAACTGAGACCCACCAAATGGTTTGTGTGGTGAATACAGAGACAAGTCCTGGAGATGTTCCCTTGAGGAGCCCATACCCACACTTGGGCATCTCTTACTTCCTGAAACGTCCTTGTAGAAGCCAACACCCCAGCTCTTAGGTATGTCTTACTTCCTCTTCCTCCTGCACCAAATATCTTAATAAAATCTTCAACTCTTTCATCCTTCCATGTAGCCCTGAAACTCTTTTCTGTGTCAAATATGAAAATTCTGGCTCGGTCTGAGTCAAGTGTACTAAAAATCCAGGGGAGCTCCTCCTAAAGGTGACAGCATGGAGCTGCGTCTCTGTCCATTCACTGCTGACATTAAATACCCATTTACATGACAGAGCTAGAAAGTGAGTGAATCAAAAACTGAGAAATTGTAAAAATAAATACTGAAATCCACAAGTATAGTCAAAAATGTCAACAACTTTTTATCAGCAATTGGCATAAAATCAGCAACATGCAGACCACTTGAACAACCTTATCAATCATCTTGACATGATGGACATTTATAGAACACTCCCCCCCCCGCCCCCATGACAACCTAATATTCATCCCTTTAAAATTCCTGCTCACATATTTGAACTCAGGTGACAAGGGGAGGAGGTAAGGAAAAAACAAACCATTTAGTTAACATATGCATAAATAAGCCTTCCCCATGCCAAAAGGAAGACGGAGCGTAAATGCTGCAACCCTCCTTGCTCCAACTGGTTAGATGGTTGTAGCTCGCATGTCTATTTACCTGCTTCCTTCAGCCATATCCGTTCCCTTCACCCTTCGCAAGTGGCTCCACTTGTCTAGTGGGTCTACAGCCTTGTCTTCCATAGCCTAATCCCAGAATAGGGAAAGAAACCCAAGGGAACCCCTGCTGCCTACCACACAGTCCTCCTGTCTCTTCTGTGAACTGGCTCCTCTGAATAAGATCTGTGGGGAGAGACCTCTACACACCTGTGTCCCTGACCACACCCATTTTGGCATGGTTACAGGTGTGTGTGGGATAAAGATGGGGGAGAGGGGACTTGGTCTCTCTCTTGCCAGGTTCCAGTCAGGTCTCATAGGGCTACTGAGACTGGAGCACCAACTTGTGTCATCAGTTCCTCATATTAGTGGGTTTCCCCCTAATAAATAAATAATAAATAAATAACCATCTATACCCATCTTCCGTGTGCCTTTCCTTAACAAAGATCAGTCACCCCAGCATGTGCCACAACCCCTTCGTCACTTATTGACTCAGCGTCTCCAGGTTTCCAAAGCACTTTGGTGGTAGATTCCAGTTTCAGTTGGATGGAAGAATCCTTCCCTTAGGAAACAAATCCTGCGAACTAGCAGGACCTATGATCTCAGAGAAACACGAAAGGTCATTCACCAGGGGTGTAGCGAAGAGAGCCAGCCGCCAGCCGGACAGCACCTCTTGACAACGGTCCCTGTGAATCCTGGCTGCAAGTGGAGATGGGGGCAGGGAACAGCGCCGTGTGTTAGACGTTGACTCGGTGTGTGCACCTCACACCGGAGGACACTGCTCCATCCCCACAAGCCACTGCCACCCACTGCCTCAGGAAGGGAGTGTGACTCATCTCCCTCCCTCACCCCTCCTTCTCCCAACTGCAGCCACTCCTATCATCTTTCCTCAAGGTTCTCTCACGCGGTTTTCACATTTCCACGTATCCAGTTCTAGAATGATATGTGTGGTCTTTTTTATGCTTTATATACTTTGGTTTCATAACATGCGAAGCAATACAAGAAGGCACAATATACAGCATCCAATCCCATTGTCAACTTAGCTCGAGGGGAGAGATAGTCAGCCCTTTGTTTCTTGTTCTAAATAAGACAAAAGGCACTAAGCAGTAATGTCTGCCTGCAAGGCAAAATTATCTACTTCTTCCCTGCGAGGGTACACTTCATCATTCGAAGAGTTAAAGCATTTTGTACCAAGTAGCAGAAGGGGCTGGACCATGCACCGCACTTAGGCTGCTCGGGGAAGAACTCACATATGTTTAATGTCATTTTTCCCTTAGGATGTTCTAGTGGAAATCAGCGGAAATACGAGAGTGTGCGCACACACACGCGCACACACACACACACACACACACACATGCATACAAATTACATGGTACATACATGCTGACATATGTAATGTATAAACATATCATATGTGTAATATATAAACATTATATATATACATATACAAGGCATATATATATATACAAGGCAGCTTGAGTGTATGTGTATACATATATACATACATACATATAAAATGTGCATCTTATATATAGGAATCCTAGAAGTTCAAAATTATTCAATAAACTATCAAGCAATTTCTCTCTGAAAAGCTGCCATTCTCATTTAAGTTTAAAAATTCCTTCGTTGACAAGATATAAATGCATTTTTGTTTGAGAGTTGGCTATTGATGGGATGGCATTTCTTTTTCAAATAACTTGACAATTATGGGAGGTGAGGAGAGGAACTTAATTCGTGCTTGTAAGAGAGGTTACATCTAGGGAATGATCAGGTTAGGTAAAAGGGTTATTTTTCGAAGACCTAAATAAAAAAAAAAAAATCCTATGCAAGTATGAACTTGTGCTTCTCAAGGCCGAGATATATTCATACGGCTTCCTCCAGAAATAATTAAACATAGAAAAACAAGTAGGTATTATTCATCACTGCTGCCCCTAGTTACCTAGCAATTAAAGCTATTGATTAATTTATACACTTTGTGGAAAAGGCAATCATTAGCTTTCAGGCACAGCTAGCAACACGGACACTCAATCATGGTGGTGTGGCTTCCTTGGCGTAATTATTTCTGAATAAACACAGCCCCTTTGATCCACCCCTTTAATGCCAGCAGAAGCTCTTGTCTTTGAAGAAAGGCTTCCTTGATTTACAGACATGAAAATGCCATAGTAATAGAAATAACACTAACTTATCTAAACTAAATCCACATTCTTCCAACATCCCCTTTAATGACGAAGGGAAATAATACAGGTGGTTAACACTCACTGAGCCATATCCTGGGCCGGGTTCTGTGGAAAGCCCATTCACCAACTTACTGCATTACTTACCTTTCCTGCTGTGGTAAAGTTCCTAATGAAAACAACACATATTGGCAGGGTTTATTTTGGCTCACAATATGAGGGCTCACAGTTTGAGAGCTCACAGTCCGAGAGCTCACAGTTTGAGGGCTCACAAAGTCCATCACAGCAGAGAAGTCATGGCAGCAGAAGCCTACAACTGCCAGCCACAGCTCATGTACAGTCGGGAAAGAGAAGTAAAGTCTGGCTCAGCTTTCTCCTTTGCAGTCCAAGGGCCCAGACATCTAAGGAGGGTCTTCCTATGTCAATTTACCTACTCTAGATAATGCTTCACAGATATGCCCACAGATATTGCTTGCATGGTGAATCCACATCCTGTTGACAGAGAATACTAGCCATCAAGCTTAACTTCTGCTTCAACATTACCCTGAGTCAGGTGTCTATAGCCAGTCTGTGTTATAGTGTGAAAAACTCAATTTTTAGAAGAATTTCTTAAGACACTTCTTGAATACCCATGAGCCAAATACAGAGCTGAATTTGCCTGACATTGGAAGACGAACTGCATAATTATGATCTCTCTGTACTCTGACACACCCTGGACAATCTCTTCCATATTGCACACATGCAAGGTCTTCTGTAGCACTCACACACCTGCTCACTATTGAAAAAAGTGATTTACATCCGAAAAAGCCACTTTCACCATACATATATCTCTCACTGTGTACAGAAGACTCAGCAGTGTCATACAGCAATCCTTCATCTAATGTTCCACCTTGAAATGGGAATTGTTTAACGTCTCTTTCCACTCCACCTAATGTTAAACTTAAAGAGCAATTTCAGTCTAGATATTCTGCAATCAGACATCTTTTGCAATGAATGTTAATATGCTTGTTTCATATAAATGTAATATCGTGTGTGTGTGTGTGTGTGTGTGTGTGTGTGTGTGTGTGTGTGTGTCTGCTTCTTGAAATGTAAAATGCAGGCTCAAGCATCCTAAGATGACATGGACATATTCATGTCCAATGGAAATGACCCTGGTGTGCTTGGTAACTTACTTTAACATTCATTAAACATTCACAATCCCTCCCATCACCTAATCAGACATTCTTCGTTTTCAGTGTCTTCCCATATTAACCCTGCTTTCTGACAGTTTGCCAGATTCTCACAGACTTACAGAATTGACAAAACACACTGTGAGAAACTGTCTTAACAATGTGCAAAGTTTTTCATGTATTTTATTGAAATATGTGCATATTACTTACACTACTGCTTAATAAGACATAAAACTGGAAAGTATTCAAATGCTAATGCCCAGGCTGCTGTCATCGTCTTCACTCTTGTGTACTTAAATTACTTTTGTTGAAGAGGAAAGAAAAAGAGAAATAAATTAAAAGTTCGTAAGTATACTCACTACAGAGTCAGAAAAAGGCAAGGTAGGCTTCTGAATGAAAGCAAACTACAAATTCCATCATTCCATCTAAGACCACTCAGGACCCATTCTTTCTCTGGTCAGTTACATACATGCAGGTAGTAATTCCATGTCAGAGAGGGAGAAAAGCAGCTCTTGCACACGTGTTAGAGGTTTCACGGTAGAAGGAGTGTAAAGGGCTTTGGGTCCCCTCTGTCTCCATTTTATAGATGTAAAACTGAAAACTCCATGTTCCCAGAGGAAGTCACTGAAAGAGTCAAGGAGAATGATCATTCTCATTTAACCTGGTTCTTCCATGATACATGACCTTACTCAGATATAAGCCCAACATCCGGCCATTGCTTTCATTTTAGCTGAACTATGCATATTACCTCTGTTACAACAAAATGCATGGGGAACCTTTGGTGGATTCCATGGCAGGCGAGGGTGACTGAGACAGGGATAAACACCTCTCTCTCTCTCCCTCCGTCCCCCCTCTCTCCCCTTCTTCCCTCTCTCCCTCCTTCTCTCCCTCCCTCTCCCTCTTCCTTCTCTCTCCTCCCTCCCTCCCTCCCTCCCTCCCTCCCTCCCTCCCTCCCTTCCTCCCTCCCTCCCCAGCATGTAGCTAGCTGCTACAATGTAGCTGACCTATACTCCCATTCAAACAAAATGACTTTTTCTCCTTCTCCCCACTCAGCTCCTCTGAGCAGCTGCTGAGGTTGACAAGATACCTGCCCTTGTTTCTCTTTTAAACCCTAAGAAAGTTACCCTTGGCTCCTGTTTGAGTCCATCCTTAAATTATTTTATTAAGGAGATTAAGAACCCCTAGAGGGAATCCCAGTTTGTCCAGGATCACTTTCCTGTGAACCAAATGTCATTTCTCTATTCACACAAGAATTCTCTAAACGCGCTGAGTAAAGAGTCAGTAGCATCATCCTTGCTGTGTAAAATGTACTGGAATGAGGAAAGGAAGCGGGCCACACTTTAGAGGTACACTTCAGTTTCCAAACTGCAGCATTCATACAGACAGGCTGACCTCCTTTTAGTAAATGTAGTGAGCATTGAGACATTTTCATGAGCATGATTTGTGAGTTTTCTGATAATTTTCATTTGAGACAAGGTCTCACCATGCAGCTCAGGCTGGCTTTGAATTCACAATCCTCTTTCTTCAGTATTCCTAGTGCTAAGATTGCAGATGTACTGCTGGGCACAGTGGTCCATATTTTTAATTCCAGCAGTTGGGAAGCTGAGGATGGTGGATCTCTGTGAGTTCGAGGCCAGCCTGATCTATGTAGCATGTTTCAAGACAGCCAGAGCTAAATAGTGAGTGCCCTGTCTCCAAAACAAAAGGAATAAAAAGAGAGAAGAAGGAAGGAAGGAAGGAAGGAGGGAGGGAGGAGGGAGGGAGGGAGGGAGGGAGGGAAGGAAGGAAGGAAGGAAGGAAGGAAGGAAGGAAGGAGTGCCTACGTACACCCGCGTGCCTGGCTCTCACTGAGCTTGGGGGATGCTTTCTATCCACACTAGCTCAGAACCTATGACAAGCTTCCTACTCAGCAAATACCAGTCGTGTAGACATGAGCCACCACACCCTGGCTGTGAGTTTTAAGGCAGCACTTTTCCACCTGGAATGGAAACCATAAGGTGTTGACACAGCTTATGAGCACTAGTGGACGTTCATTCAGACACACTCTCAAGACCCAGAAGAGAAGGCAAGGCCTCCTGAGGGTGAAGGCAGCAAGCGCTCACTCATTGCAGTCCAGTCGGTAAGGCTAATCCTGGGTTTTCTCTTGGCTGTTTATGTGACCTTGCCTCATTATTCAACTCCTCCTTTGATTTTACACCCTGTGAGGTCACCAAGTTTCCCTCTCTTTCTAGAGATAAAGTATCCAAGAAATTTTCCTGGAGGAACTCATAAAGAAACATGAGCACTTTTGTTTAAATGCTATGTTTTATTAGAATCTTTATTTACTCTGATAGACCTCCTCATTGCTTAAACCTTTAGACACATGAACCTTAAAAAAAAAAAAATAGAGAGAGCCCTTAAGGCTGTTGAGTTAACTGAAAGCAATTTTTCCAATAATATTTAATAATCTTCATCTCTCTTTGAGTAGTCTCACTGTCATGACCATTTTGGTAGCATTTCCCCCATTTTTAAAGCCTTCCTGTGTTTTAATTCCCCAAGCGAGGGAGAGCTGCAGAGAGCATAACTGAGCCACCAAGAAGCAGATGGCTTTAATTATCTACATAAAAAAGCTATTTATATTGGGAAGTCGAAAAAAATTAGAAACAATACTCATGGTATAAACATATATTTTAATTAAATTAGAGCCTGAAAAGGAATAATGAGTGATTATTACGTGTCAGTGAAAGTCACGTTGACATTAAAGGCTGGGTGTGAGGACCCTGAGTGCCTCTGGGGCCAGGCCTAAGGAACTGCAGTCACACATTGATTGTGTAATTGATCTCTTACAGTAAATAGGGGGAGAGGCGTGTCTGATGGTGTGCAAGCTCCCGCACAGGGTACTACACAAAGGGATCCTGTGTTTGAGCAGGGAACAACAGAACACACTGTGCACTCGGCAACACTTCCAAACCTCAGGTCCTGGACATCGACTTGTCAGGCACAAAGGCTAGTCTGAATTTTATTTCTTACTCTGTCCTTACAGAGATTTTTTTTTAAAATAAAGAGACTGTGTATATTAAGGTATAAACAAGTCCTGGGTATGGAGCTGACAGACTTAGCAATAAAAATGCAGGTCATGCTTACACTTAAACATGATTTTGCCTGAGATTCAAACTTAACTGTGTGTCTTGTATTGAGCCCAGCAGCTGTATCTACGTGCCCAACCTAACTCATCAGTTTCCAGCCTTGTGAATTCAGGAAGGTGTTTGAATGGCTCTACAGCTCAGTATGTTGGGGACAGTGACAATATCCACTGTTCCAGGTTCTCCTGGAAAACAGGCGAGTTACTTGCAGAACTGTGCCTACCATATTGTGAGCATTGTATTGTGAGCTAAATATTATTCCATCTAGAAGGAAAACAATTAAGCAGTCAAAAGGAACAGCCTTAGTGCATGTGTAGAAAGGTTTTGCTATCACCACTTGAGTGGTGCACACCTTTAGTCCTAGCACTCAGGAAGCAGAATCAGACCAGTCTCTGAGTCTGAGTCCAGCCTGGTCTGCACAGGGAGTTCCAGGCTAGCCGGGGTGCACAATGAGACCCCCCTTTCAAAAAAGAATTTTAGCAGGGTCTCATTATTTCTGCAAAATGTCTATAAATAATTACAAAGAGACCTATGTACCTCAAATATTCTACCATCACCCCTGCTTTCTTTCTCTGATCACCACATGCTACATGGATGTTTGCTCATGTCTCTTGTTGTTCACTGACCTCTTCTGGACCAGCTGAAGCACTGATCAAGGAGCCATGGCCTCAAGTCTTGCAGGATTACACAGCCCCCAACTGCTAAAGCAGAGTGTTGTCTTTACTCCTCCAAAGAAGGGAATGTAGTCACATTTGCAACTGAGGCATAAAGGAACAAAGCCAGGGAACCTAGGCACTGAGGTCAGTGAGCAAACCCTCCAAACAGTCCTGTGCTCATGAACAGCAGAACGATGAACACGGAAATGAATGAACAGAGGGTTGGTCACCTAAGAAAGAGAATTTCATTCAAATTTTAAGAGGAAGACTGGGTTCCCTGGGAACATTTTTAGCAATGTTTCCTGAAATTCTACACACCTACAGTCAGACTGAATCTTCCAGTCACAGTTAACTCTATCTAGAGACTTCCTCACAGAAATGCCCAGAAGTTTATCTCCTGAGTAATTCTAGATCCGGTCAAGTTGACAGTCAAATTAACCACCATAATGTGCTTCAGAGACCCTTAACTACATCTGCAAATCTCTAACCCAAATGAGGTTCCAATGGTGTGAGAGTTCTCACAGACATACTGTCTATAAGAGGGATCACTCAGCCCACCGAAGAACGAGTAAGAAATACTTCAACATAGCCCAGCTTAGAATAAGCTCAACAGAGCATGCTCAAGACAATGACAGAACCTGAGCAAAACAGGAAGAAAGGGAACTTGGATTTGTGAATGGAGACCAGCTCCTAGAAACATCAGAGTGCCATTTATTGGGTTAAAGGGAATCAGAAATTGTTACTAAAAACACTACCACAAGTCCCTTGGTAACTACCATTTCTAACCTTACAGGATCTTTTTATCAATTTCAACAAATAATTTAATTTTCATTTAAGTGTGTGTGTGTGTGTGTGTGTGTGTGTGTAGGAATAAGAGATTGACATCAGATGTCTTCCTCAGTCACTCCCCACCATGTATTTTGAGACAGAGTCTCTAGAGCCAAACTCAACCAGGCTGGCTAACTATCAGGCTCTAGGGATCCACTTGTCTCCATCATCACAGCCTGGTGTTTTACAGGGATGCTTGGGGATCCAGGCTCAGGTCTTCAGGCACAGTGAGCTCCTTACCAGCTAAGCCAACTCCCAGCCCACTACCCCCTTTTGGAGTCTTACAACACGGGTCCGTGGCTGGGCACTTCTGCTTTGTATAAAAACCAATCCAGTGACTTGGGGAGCACAAAGTGAAACATCCTACACAAACATGGGTGGAATAATTAGGTCAAATCCCACCCAATTGTACAGTACCAAGAAACTAGTTGTGAACTTCTGCAAATGTCTGGGAAGTTCAATTAGATAGAACGGTGAAATTTTTCACAGTAAATACCTACAGTCTGGTCAGACAACCTTCAGGGGCTAAAACTTCTGACTCAGAAAAGTATCTTTTCCTAAAAATGCAAAGAAGTAACAAGAAGACAGCTGTGTTGATTCACTTTAAGTAACAAGGCCGTGCTGTTCGGGTACCATTTAAAGGTACACCATATGAAACGCGTATTTATACGCGGCAATGCAGATTTTGTGGTTATTAAAAAAAAAGTATCATGATTTTTTGTTTGACTTTCACAAGTTAGTCTGTAGTCATCTATCAAAATGATGTTTTAAATGAACACTTAGCTATTCAAAAGTGATATGTCCTACCTTCTTAGGCCCTTTGCCTCACTTCCTCATCAGTCATGGTGACAATTGAGCTTCCTGGTAAAGGGGCTGGACAGATGTAGATGGAAATGAACTTTGCCAAATCAACTTAAACACTTATCAACAGTTCTTATGAAAAGTTTTATAGAGAAGGCAGTCATCACAGTTTCAAAATAAAAAAAAATTGATTGAAAGGTGTTGAGGTGTTTGGTTGATTGAATACTAGTTCGGATTTTTGTCTTATTTTCAAAACTTCCTCAAGTTGTCTATGATCCATTTCTGTCCCCCAGTACTCTAACTCATCAAGAGTCAACTGAACACACCATGAGCCAATGAGATGGCTCAGTGAGTTCAGGGAACTCACTGCTTGCCCATAAGCCTGGTGACCTCAGCTCCATCCCTGGTGCTCATATAGTGGAGGCAGGGAAAAGACTCCAGCAAATTGTCCTCTGACCTTCACACAATACACAGCACCCCACACACAAGATAAAAATGTGATTTAAAAACTTAAGAAATTACATTTCATTTTTGTTATTAACAATCTCACAGAGTAACATGAGGAATTTCATCTATATTTGTACAAATGTGTAGATACAAAAGTAGACAGACAGCCATATATAAAATTTTGGAACTCTATAATGAGATCTAAATTCTATGTTCTGTCTTGTTTTAGTTACAAAAGTACAGGCATTCATAAGAAAATCATTCCATGAAAGAATAACATTAATACAGGCATGATGAGTCATGTCTGTAATCTCAGCACTCAAGAGGCTGTGGCAGGAGGATTTCTATGAGTTCAAGACCAATCTGGGCTACATATTTATTCTGAGGCCAGTCTGGGCTACAAAGTGTGGCCCTTTCTCAAAAACACAAAAATTAATTTTAAAAGGATGGTTGAGTTTGACTTCCTACAACCTCCCATGAACCTAATCGGCTACGTGGCTAAAGCAAGGCTTGCTAGAATCTAGAAATATTTTGTGCAGATTTTGATCGTGTCCATTCAACTGTCTTTGTAGCAGAGTTTGCAGGAGATTGGAACGGAGTTTCCAGAAGTGTCAGGGACATATGACGAGCCATCCACCAGCTCAGGTTTCTTTGCTTCTCTAGGACCCACGGAAGCAGGCAGAGAGACTGATGCCATGGTAGGAGGAGACAGGCGGAGGGAACAGTGTTATGGAAGGAGAGGAAGGAGAACAAGCCACAGCTGCTGACCCCGAGAGCACCTGCTAATGCTCGTTTACAAAGGAGGCAGCGGAGCCCTTAGAAAGAGTAAGCCACGTCTCCATGACAATCAGATTTTTCCCTCTGATGAGGTGTCAAGACCACTTAATACATATTCCTAGCTTGTTTGCTCAGTGAGGATGTAGCAGCCACAGCACGTATTTGTAGTGGGATTCCTCGAGGTTGGTGAGGTCTCTTATGCCTCTGAGACACAGCACTCAAGACAGGTAAGAATATATTGGGGGATAGCCATACTGTGCTCAGTGAGTCTGACCTCTGACCTCAGAAACACAGCAGGCTCTGACCTGATTACTACTCGGATAAGGGATTCTACAGAGCTTAGAAACTGTTTGTGACTTCAAATCTCATGGTGACAGAACTACATTTTAAAAGTATTATTAGGGAAGCTGGAGAGATGGTTCCGTTGCCGAGAGCACTTGTTGCTCAGGTTTGGTTTCCAGCACCCACAACCATCCGGGGTTCATTCCAGTCTCGGGGGATCGTTCCAGTCTCAGGGTTTCCAGCACCCACAACCATCCCGGGATCGTTCCAGTCTCGATGGATCGTTCCAGTCTCAATAGATCGTTCCAGTCTCGGGGGATCGTTCCAGTCTCGATGGATCGTTCCAGTCTCGGGGTACCGTTCCAGTCTCGGGATCCAGTCTTGGGATCGTTCCAGTCTCAGGGGATCGTTCCAGTCTCGAGGGATTGTTCCAGTCTCGGGATCGTTCCAGTCTCAGGGGATCGTTCCAGTCTCGGGGGATCATTCCAGTCTCAGGATCCATTACACCTTCTACCTTCATGGGCACCATATGCACATGACACTAAGAAATACACACGGGCAAAACACTCATATGTATAAAATAAAATATATCTAAAAAAGTGTGTTGGGAAATGAGGGTGGACCAGTTTGTAGAGTATTTGTCTAGAATGCACACAGCCTTTGGCTTGGTACCCAGCACAGCATAGTCCCCTCACTAACAAGGTGGAGGAAAGTCATGCTTGGCTACATAGAGGACTTGAGACCAGCCTAGATGCATGAGAACCTCAAGAATTTATGAAGGGTGGGGAGTATAACAGGACTTCCAGGCATATTAATCCATACCCTTAAGTCCTACTCCAGAGGCTGAGTCAAAGAGAGAGAGAATTTAAAGATAGCCTGGGCTATATAGCCTGATCTTGTCTCAAAAACAAAGAATCCTCTAAACAACAAATATTTTAGAATATTATAAATATTTATCAATAGCACATTGGTTCAATTATTTTCCATCTATATAATGAAATGCTTCAAGACAACTAGTCTGTAGAAGTTGTTTAAGGGCTACAGAGACAGCTCAGGGGCTTAGAGAACAGTCTTACTGCTGAAAAGAGCACAGCTAAAACTCTAATGCTTACCCTTGCAGCAATAGGATTAGGATACATTTTACATTTTTATTACAGTTTATATTTGTGACAGCAGATATCTTAATACCAAGACCTGTGGTTACCTCACTTTACATGGCAAAGACACTGCGCAGCTATGACAGCTAAGAGCCTTGAGATGAGGGCTTTACACATTGGGTAGGGCCCAGTGTCATCATGAGAATTCATTAAGACAGAACCCTGAGGTCAGAGTCAACGGTAGAAACAGACATGAGGTGGCCATGAGGCCCCTAAGGGTACAGTTGGCCTCTGAAATCTGAACAAGGCACAGCACCAATTCCCTCTAAGGCTCCCAGAAGAAACACAGGTTGGATGCAAATGCCATCAAACTGAATTTGCTTGCTAGGGAGGGCCACATTAGTTCAGTGCTAGACTGCATTGCGACTTAGCATCCAACGTGCTTTCTCAAACCAAACACCAAAAGTGTGACTCAGACAATTAGTCCATAGCCTCTGACAAAGCCGTCTAGGAATGGGTCGCAGACTACACTCGGTAACATTCAGTTTAATCCATCAATACCAAATCGCAGCAGCTTTTCTCAGGAAGATATAAACCCAAAGTGACAAAATAAAAGCTTAAAGATAGATGAAGTTCAACAATTCTGTGGCCTCAAGAACTCCTCACCAGCTTCCATGTTTTCTGACAGAGAGTTCTAAGACAAAATGGTAGACTTTTTTTTCCTTTGAGTTATAGGAATTTTGCTTTAACAAGATACAAAATTATGATCCACAAAAACCACAGATTATAAACACAAGACCAGGATGGGGTGAGCAAAGATGGACGAATCTGCCTTGTGACTCTCACCCCCTCCTCCGCAAGAGTGCTGCATTAAGAAAAGGTATCCAGGCTTGACTTTAAGACATGGGGCTGTAATTTTAGCTATTCAGAAGTCTGAGACAGGAGGATGGCCAGTCTGGGTAATTTAATAAGACCCTGTTTTAAATAAAAACATAAAGGATTGCAGATGAAACTTAAGTGGAGAGTGTACTACTTGCCTAGGAAGAGACTGTGTGTTCATGTCTCAGCACACAAAATGGAAAGGAAGGGAAGGAACATGGGAGGAAGGGAGGGTGGGAGAGAAGAGGGAGGAAGGGAGGGGAATGGGAGGCAAGATAGGGGAGGGGAAGGGAAGGGGGCAGGAAAAGAAGAAAGGAGAGAAGGGAGAGTGAAGGGGAAACAGGAAGACAAGGAAGGAGAGGAGAGGAATGGCGGGGAGGAGGAGGGAGAAAAACAGGAAGGGATGGAAGAAAGAAGGGATGTGAGAAGAGGAATGGAAGGGGAAAGGGGGAAGGGCAGGGGAGACTGAGAGGAAAGAGAGAAAGCCTATCAAAATTTTAAAATGAGCCCCTTTCAAAGATAGGCTGCTGAGACATTGCCTATAAGTTGCCTGCAGTGTTCAGTAGATGCCAGCAGGCTTTTCTAGAAATACCCCAGAGTGCACATCAGGGCTTTGAGAGACACAGTCTCTACATCAGTTATCCAGATCCTGTGATGCGGGGGACCGGGGATGGCTGAATTCTCACCAAGCATTACTGAGAGGCTTCCCCAGCTTGTAGGCTGCCTTCTCCCCACCTGAGTTCTGGGGAAAGACAGCCTCACTGTGCACCGCTGTGTGAGGCACATCGTGACACTAGACCCTCGTAGAGGATTGACAAGCTACAACTGTCTATCCAGCAGAGATGCACGTGATCTGCACTAGATAAGGAAACACAACCCAGGGACCAGCATATCCCTCATGGCAGGTCAATAGCTGTGACTGTCAGTCATTACCGTCAACTTGACAGGATTTAAAATCATCATGGAAACACACTTGTGGGTAGGTTCGTAAGGATGGTTCCAGAAGAGTCAACTGATACAGAAAACCCATGAGACACTCTATCTTAGTGCATTTTCTGCTCATTACAGAGCACCATGACCAAGGCAACTTTTATTGTAAAAGTCCATGACCATTGCCGTGGAAGCATGGCAGCAGGCAGGTAGGGATGGCACTGTAGCAGTGGCTGAGAGCTTACATCCAATCCTCAGCATGAGGCAGAGAGAAAGAGAGAGAGAGAGATACTGGGAAAGAGTCTGTTGGAATCTCATGGTCTAGCCCCCACTGACACACCTGCTCTGACAAGTCCACATCTCCTATCCTTTTCAAACAGTGGCACCAATTGGAAACCAAGCGTTCAAACACATGAGCCTATGGATAGGGCCACTCTCGTTCACACCACCAGACCCTCCTCCCTTAAGCTGCTTCCATCAGGTATTTTTCACAGTAAATAGTTTAGTAACCAACAGAGAGGTCAGCTCTGCCTGGCTTTGATATCTGCTTCCACACTCTTTCAGCAACTACATACTAAGCACACGTGTCAGTTTCTAATCCTCCATAGATGCATCCCAGTGTTCGGTACTCACGTATGGAACACATAAGTCTCTGTTTTGTGCTCATGGCATATTCGTCTGTCAATTGGGTATTTAAGACTTGGAAATTAATACTCTGATGTGTATGAAAAGGTGACATAGAAACCTAAAGAAAAATTCCCTTCATGAAAGCTATCGAGAGCCAGAGAGATGGTTTAGTGGGTAAAGGCTCCTGCTGTCATCAAACCTGACTATTTGAATTCAATCCCCAAAACTGTCTTCTGACTTCTACATGCACACACCTAGCATATGTTTGCCTGTAAACAAATGTAAATGAAAATTTACACACAGAAATACAAATAAATAAAATGTAGGGTGTTTTAAAGTTAGCTATCTTCTTGCAGGAAAAAAAAAGCTATCATCTGTCCATTCACACAAGCCTAGGCAATGAATGTGCTTTCCCTTCACGATTTGTGATTGGTCAGTTGGAGGGATGATCAGTCGTTTGGATGGTTGGTAAGTTGGATGGATGGTTGGTCAGTTAGTTGGATGGTTCGTTAGTTGGATGAATGGTCAGTCAGTTGGATGGTTGGTCAGATGGATGGATGGATGGATGGATGGATGGATGGATGGATGGATGGATGGATGGATGGTCAGTTGGATGGATGGTTGGTCAGATGGATGGATGGATGGATGGATGGATGGATGGATGGATGGATGGATGGTCATTTGGATGGATGGTTGGTCAGTAGGTTGGTTGATCAGATGGATGGTCAGTCATTCGGTTTGTTGGTTGGCTAGTTGGTCAGTTGGTTGGTTGACTATGGAGGTAGTCGGTCTGAACCCTAGATCCTGTGCATGCTTGGCAAGTGTTGTACCCTTAGTAGAGCTCCACTCCACTTAGTAGCTTTGGTGTGTGCCTCCTAACTGTGTGGAGCACACCAGTTGTAAAGGGCGTAGGGTTATGTGAGTAGAAATATTATTTAAATGCCTCCTTGGAGAGGGCTCAAGGTGGGAGTATGGATCTCCCTGGAAAGGGAAAATAGAATATATTTTGCAGGAGGGATGGTGGGGATGGGAGCAGGAGGGGTCAGGTGGGGTTGGAAAGAGATCAAGGAGAGAGTACTGAGAGAGACAACTGTATTAGGCAGCATTTGGTGGGTGATGTGGAAACCTGGTACAGTGGAAGCTTCCTGGAATCTGTTTAGGGTGACCCTAATGAATTCTTCTCCTAATAGTAATTCTTCTATAACTAGGCAAGGCTTCCAGTGATGGAACTGGAACGTCAACCCAGCCACAAAACCTTTGACCAACAACCTGACCTGCCTGCAAGATGTGCTGGGGTAATGGTGGTGCAGAACTTGTGGGAGTGGCCAACCAATGACTGGCTTAACTTTAGGCCCACTGCCACAAGAGGGAGTCCACCCCTGAAACTGCCTAGAGGGCTATGAACCAGAGGCTGGACAGCCCATAGATCTAGGATAGAACCAAACATGATTGGCCAAAAATAAAATATTAAAAGGTCAATAAAATTATTCCTAATTCTACTATACTCATAGACCAGAGCCTAGCACAATTGTCATCATGGAAGCTCCATCCAGCAGCTGATAGGAGCAAATGCAAATACCCACTGCCAAACATTAAGGGGCACTCTGGGAATCCCAAGGAAGAGGGGAAGAAAAGACTGTAGCAGCCAGAGGGGTCAAAGACACCAGGAGAACACACGGCCCGCCCACAGAATCAACTAAGCAGGGCTCATATAGGGGCTCACAGAGACTGAAGCAGCAACCACAGAGCTTGCCTGGGTCTACACTAGGTACATGGTGTGGTTGTTTAGCTTGGAGTGTTTCAGGGCTTCTAACAGTGGGACTGGGGGTATCTCTGACTCTTTTGCCTATTCTTGGGACCCTTTTCTTCCTCTGGGTTTACCTGCTCTTTTCTGAAGGGAAATGGAGAATGAGTGGATCTGGGGAAAGGGGAGGGGGCAGGGGGAACTGGGAGGGGTAGAGGGAGGGAAAACCTTAGTCAGGATATAAAATATAAGAGAGGAATAAATAAATGCTTCCTTGAAGACTGAATTATGACTTAATTTCAGATATATCATCTGCAGAAAAATTATCTGTGGGGGGAAATGTATTTTGGACAGTTGCTAATAAGAACAGGGCCACCAACTATTTAAGAGGGGTCACTGGCAACTAGAGCCAGTAATTTTTTAAAGATTTATTTTTATTGCATGGGTATTGTATTTTTTATTTTTAAATTTATTTATTATGTATATAATATTCTGCTTCCATGTATATCTGCACACCAGAAGAGGGCACCAGATTTCATTACGAATGGTTGTGAGCCAACATGTGGTTGCTGGGAATTGAACTCAGGACCTCTGGAAGAGCAGTCGATGCTCTTAACCTCTGAGCCATCTCTCCAGCCTTAGAGTCAGTAATTTTTAATTAACTAATACTTAAGCCCTAGGGGTGGCTGGGTCCACAAGCAAGGTCTGTGAATCCAAAAAGTACTTGACTATCTCATCTCCTGTCTCCAAGACCTGGGTTGTTCCTGCGGAGCTATCTGAAGTCTCCTGAAGAGTCTCCTGAAGAGTCCCTGGAGGGAAGTGGCAGCATCATAGAAGGGAATTACCAAGGAGTTAGCCAGTGCTGTGCTTAAGAGGGGAAGGAGTAACACTGAAGGATCTCACAAAGAGCACCCCAAGAGAAAGACACCCACACACTGCGGACAGCATCCACCAATGGTGCCCATTAGGCTAATGCTTTTTTTTCTTCTTTTTTTTCTTTAGACATTCCAAGGCTAATTCATTCTTTTTTTTCTTTTTTTGAATTATAGGCTAATGCTTTTTGTGCCCTACAGCTACTCAAATTTGGGTGGGAACTGGATCTTAATGTGATCTGAAAACCACCTAGTAAGCAGAAGAGGGAAGACCATAGAGAATAAACAAAGCTCCAGACAGAGTCAGAAGAGAAGTGAAGACTTGTTCTAATTAGATGCAGCCACCTCCTAGACACCAACTGGGATGGCAGGACCTTTTCATGAGCATGCAAGGTTGTCTGATGCCCAGAACTGAACATATTAATTACCACAAAGAATCGGCGACCAGAGCAACTTTTGTCACTAACCATCTCAGGAAGGCAATGAGGAAATGGAACGGGGTAGGGATTTGTTTTCATGTCACCCCTGCGGTGATGTATTATCTATGATTATTAAAGTTTGCCTGAAGATTCAGAAAGCAAAGTCGGCCACAAGCTATAAAAGCCAGGCACACAACTTTAATCCCAGCAGCTAGAAGCTAGGAGGCATCGTACAGATGCCTAGGCACTCAGGATTAAGAGGTAGCTGGAGCTCTGAGATCTCTGTAGTCCGAAGATCTACACAGGAGTGAATCAGTCTACAAGAGAATTCTAGCTCACACCTTTAATCCCAACATTAGGGAAGAATATAAGAGAGAAGCAAGGTCTCAGAAGAGCATTCATTCTCCAGCCACACTGAGGAGAGGCAGCAGTTTGAGACTTGATGAAGAGCTCTTACGTGGGTCAGCCCTTTCATCGTGAGCTACAGGTGAGAGCTAGTGGCCGGCTGCTTTGCTTTTCTGATCTTCAGCTTGAAGTTTGAACCCCAGTATCAGTCTCTGGGTCTTTTTTTATTTTGTGTTACAACACCTCCTACTCCATCTGAGCACTTTCAATGAATATTTGATTTGGTTTCTTGTTTGTTTATTGATTTGTTTTTGAGACAGTCTTATGCAGCACTGGGATTACGGGAGCATTTCTAAGTATTTGTTTAATACCATAGAAATGTGCCATTGTTTATCTGAATCTCATCTTTAGTTTTCTTTATCTGCCCCCATTTTCACCTCCCAGAGTTCTGATAAAGCCACAGGCCACAGAAATGCCTCCCACATACATGTTCAGCACGTGCAAGCAACCTCTCAGAGACATTCTGCTGAAGGTACCCTCCCCCTTCCTACTGTTTACTGTCCAGTGACATAAATAACAGATTGTCGAGTGCTAACTCTGGATCCAATCGGGAGCAAAACCCGCCAATGATGGTTTCCTTCTCAGTCAATCTATTAGCGGGATATGTACCTTTCCCACAAGCCACCATCAGAGCGGGTAGCTATCAAAAGCCATCTTTGCATTTAAAAATAATCCTCTCCCTTCAGAATTCTGGCTGTCTCTTATTAAGTTGGAAAAGGGATTTGTGTGTGTGTGTGTGTGAGTGAGAGTGTGCATGTGTGCACATATATGGATTTAGCTTTTTGCCTTCCAATTTGTGATCGGAGTAAAACCATTCTGGTTTCTGGCATGCACCATCCTCTCGTTTCATTGAATTAAGAACGAACAATATGACTGATATAGATGCTGTAGACAGAGCCACAGATCTGAGCTTAGACTTCCATTCCAGAACCTCACATCCCTTTTAGTTTAAAATCTAAATGTACATAAAAGAATATATAATTTCTATTTTTTTTCCTGGCTGAATTTAAGACATAAAATTGTGGTTGTCCAAGAGGCCTGTGGTGCATGTTTTTATAAACCTATATTTATTTCTTGGAATCTAAATGTCATCACGCTGAATGGGCTTCTTATTTGAAGAGTCAAGTTCCCTTCTAGAAAGAGGCCATATGGTCCAATTCTGCTGAGCAGTCAAGTGATTTGCTAAGACAAAACCAGCCTTTAATGTCACCTAGACATTATCTAGTCCATTTCCTCTGGTTTTGAGGCTGGCCAGCAGGCAGCCTCACTCCCTTTTTTCTCTCTCCACTTGAGGGGACTTCCTTGCTCAGTCCTTCCCACACTGATCTTAATTATTGAGTCCCTTTTAATTTTTTAATTATGTTTACTCTGTGTGTGTGTGTGTGTGTGTGTGTGTGTGTGTGTGTGTGTATGAAGATATGAAGTATGAGGATATCAGGGCGCCTGTGGAGGTCAGAGGGCAACTTGGAGGAGTCCTGTCCTTCCAGCATGTGGGTCTCAGAGAGCAAATACAGACCACCAGGTTTGGCAGCGAAGTCCCTACTCCCTGAGCCATCCCGCCTTATTATTTATGGAGTCTCTAACTTTTAATCGCATTCAGCATTCCTTCGCACTGGCTACGAATTCTGTCCCACGCTTCCCGGCCACACTCCAAGCATGCGGTGTTTGCTCGGTTGCTGGTGAGCAGGGTTTGGTCCTTCAGTCAGAGCCACTGGGCTGGGCTGAGTAGCAAGAAGCAGACTGAGATCACAAAGCGCCGCACTCACCGGGGGTTGATCGGCTGCCTCTATTTCTGCTTTTGGCACAAGCATTGCTGCGTATGTGCTAGAGCTTGCACAGCAAGGCATCGCCGTTCTACACTCCCGTTTTTTCTTAACATTTAGAGACTTTGAGTCTCGTGTAGAAGGAACACGGCTTAATTAAATCATTTGTAGCTAATCTCATATGTTGTGTGCGCAATCTCTCTCACCCTTCCAGCTCCTGTGTTCTGTTCAGTTACTGGTGACTGACCAACCCACTCTTGCCTTTTTATTTATAGACTTTGGCTTTCCATTTAATATTTCTGAGTGCACTTATTTTTTTAAGCTGCTGCTGCTCTGATTTTTTGGCATAGACACTGGTGCCTTCTGGACTGTGGTAAGCTTTGACAAGACTGCAGAGGAGGCCCGACTGAATTTGTCTAGTACAGCTAGTGTTCCACTCAAAATAACTTTTCCTTTAAAAAAATCTATTTTTACTGGTTCAAGCCTCGTCTAATCTTTCAATCATAAGGGTGAGTCTTGCATTTTATTTTGAAGTATACAGGGTAGCATTTATGACTTAATAAATGAAGAAAAGCATTTAATTTTGTATATTTAACATGGGCTAATGTCACAGAATTTAATCTGTCATTTGACTGTAGCAGAATAATCAGCTTTATAAGACAAAAATATCAAACACTTGGCCTTTTCCAGTAAAAAAAAAAAAAGAAAAAAAAAAATCTTCCGCTTTGCCAGTTCCTGAACTTCATATGTGACACAAAGCCGTGACTCCAATCATCAATGAAGGCTTATGTAAGAATCGGGAATCGTAGCAGAAATGGTCTACATTAGAAGTCACTGTCATGCGAACGTCTATCCAGTGAACCTTCATGAATGCTAAATTAGCACCATCTGAGCTGTTTGCATTCAGGGAAACTGTATTAACAAAGGAAATTGGAATCATTAAGGATCAGGAAGAAAAATTTTTAATTGGCCCACGTTTGCGCGCGGCTGGCCAGGCCTCTTCATCAGCTCCTGGTGGGCAGTGGACATATTCTGTTCTTTGAGGCTTTGTGGAAAACAACTAATAAGATAAAATGAGCAGTGGTCTAGAGCAAATTAATTCAGGAAGAAAATAACCCGTGATCTGTCACTTCCTATTACCATAGAAAGGCTGCTGCTATTGATCAAAAAGATGATTTTTCTTTTATTTTTGAGTAGACAAAAAAAGTGTTCCTCATTGTACACCTTAAAATTATATATTAAAAACTGAAATAAAAAAAACAGCTTCAACATCTGCCCTGCTTGCTACCTCCTAGCCTCCATGGCCCTCTATTTTTATTAGTTTCTTAGGTATGTTTTCAGGGTTTCATTATGCAATTATAAGCAAATGTAGACTTATATCCATACTATCCTGGTGTCTTATATAAAATGTGGAGCACATACCTCCGGATTTTCCGATGCAACTGGAGGAACTTTCTAATCCAGGCTGCTCTTCTTGAGCACCTCCTCACACTACACACACACACAAAAATGGGCATTATTTATCTGCCGAGTCCTCCATTGATGCACACTTTGGTTATTTCTGGCTTTCTGTGTGACAAACAATGTCATAACAAATGAGCTGGTGTGTGACTCACTCCCCATGTGCACAGTGTCATCTGTAGGATAAACTCCCAGGAGTGAAGTTTCTGAGTGCGAGGGGAATTCACATGTAGACAGGCAGTGGCAAATTTGCCCGCCACAAGTATGTCATGTCAGCCTGTCTGACAGGTTAGCAAGGCTTTGCGTACAAGCTTAAATAGCATTTATTTCATTGTGAATAATTTGAACTTTTAAAAATAGCTTTAAAGGGTTAAGCTGTACTTCCCTTCCTTCCTAATTGTATTTTTGTTAGCTACCATGCTTTAAAAAAAAAAAAATCACAAGTAGTTTTTCTCTTGTCCGTGTCTAGAAAACCCATGGACAATCTCTTGCCCCTAAAGAGTCTTATTTCTCCCAATATTACTTATGTATTGACTTCCTTGTGGGGCTGTGTCTGTGTGTGCTCGCCTCGCTAGACATTGTGGAGAGTACTGGGAATACATATCCCAATTGATCTCCATTGTGACATTTAATCTTTATTATCAGCTTGACTGCACTTAGAATCACTGTTGAAATATACCTCTGGGTGTGTCTATAAAGATGTTTCCAGATATATTTAACTAAGGAACCAACATCTACCCGAACCCATGGGGCAGGGTCCTGGAATACATAAGAAAGGAGAAAGCCAGTGAGCACCAGCGCCCATCTCTCTCTGCCTCCTGCTGACAGTGAGTGTCATGTGACCAGCTGCCCTGATGTCCCCCACCCTCCAGCTGTAAGCCAAAATAAACCCTTCTTTACGTTGCTTTTCCAGTTATGTTGTCACCGCACTATGAAAAGTAACTAGCATATTCATTTTTTTCTAATAACCCATTTTCCAGATGGGAGAATAAAGACAAAACATACTTAGCTGCCACAAAGTCCCACAAGCAATAACAGACAGAACCAGAATTCCAATCCATATAACAGCCCTGAATGCCTTGGCTCTCGCTATACTTAACGAGATGGTATCTCATCACACACATATTTAGCAATAAACCTCACCAGAGATAACAACAATTTTCAACAAACAAATCTTCAATTAATCAGATTACTAAGAAATCCTAGCCAATAGGACTTCTTCCCCAAATCCTACACACCTGTCTCCCCACCCCTCACGTCCCCACAGGCCCTCAGAACCCTTGCTCACACTTCCATCCTCACTCCTGATTTAAAGGTACTGTCTCAGTCATGCTGACATCCAGACACAAGCCTGACAGCGCAAACGTCCACCTGTATTCCTTCTGTCTCCTGCTTCTCTCTACACCTATTTCTTGAAATGAATCGTGCCATTCTCAAGGGTCCCCAGCCCCACCACAGTCCACGTGACCCGTCATGAGTTCTTCTGAGGATGTGTCCTGTGATGAAATTATTCTGTGCTTCAAAACAATCACCTCATGGGACCCTTAGCTCCGTAGTGCTCTGCCTTCAGTCAAATTGCCCCAAGACATAGCAAGTCATGTGACCTGGCAAATCCCTGAAGCTCCGAGTGATCACTCAATTTAGCACCTGGAATGCTGGCTTTCCCAGTGAAATCTAATTGTGAAAGCAGTAACACTAAGCCAGGGAAATAAACAGCTAACAAAGCACCACAGTTGCTGTACTGGAGAAGGAAGCTACCTTCCCAGAAGTCTCCAAGTATCACCTTCATAGGTGTCCATTCTTCATCCCTGTTATGGATACAGACAGCCATGCACAGCACACTTGGGCTTCATTTGTTCTTATTTTGTCTTGTTTTTCTACTCTCTCCATTTTTAAAGCCAAACGCATATGTTTTCTAAGCTAATTGGGGGTTCACAGTTTAAGTATCATCCACCCTCACTGCTTTTTTATGAAATCCCACCCCACCCCAAGATTTTTGCCAGTCTACAAAGGCTAAATTGTGACTAATTAGCTTTGTACATAATTTATAACGTGAGAAATACTGAAAAAAATCACTAATAACTACATATGACAATTTTTATGCTCCAATAAACCAGTTTCAATCCACCTGAAAAAGCTAATCTGGGGTCTAGAGAGATGGCTGAGCAGTTAAGAGAACTTGGCTGCTCTTCTAGAGGGCCTGGGTTGAGTTTCCAGTAGCCACACATTTGGCAGCTCAGTTCCGGAGGATCCAATGCTCTCTTCTGCTATCAACAGGCACCTTCATGCACACTGTACACATGTATATACTCAGCCACACACATATAAAACACAACATTTTAAAATAAATAACTAATGTTAAAAAAATTTTAAAACTACTTTTTATTTTATGTCATGGTACTGGGAATTGAATCTAAGCCTCTCGGATGCTAGACAAGCTCTCCACCACTAAGCTATGTCCCCAGCATCCAAAACTAAATATTAAAATCAGTTCTGGGAGTTTGCTCAGTGGTAAAGCACTTGCCTAGCATGTGTGAGACCCTTGGTTCAATCCTCAGCATGGCAAAAAATAAAAACTAAAAATAAAAACCATATGGTCTCACTATATCCAGAAAACGTTGACAAATCCTATATACATTCCTGGTAAAAAAAAAAAAAAAAAAAACTTTCCATAAACTAGGAATAGAATGGAAACTGATGATGGTCATTTTATAAAAACCTACAGTTGACATCATACTTAAGGGTTATATTAGACAGCTAGAGCCTCCATAACAAAATACTATTGACAAAGTGAGTTCAATGACAGAGATGAACCTCTCTGTTCTGGAGGCTGAATTGGTTTCACTCTGAGACCTTTTCCCCTTTGTTTGTAAGTAGTTACCTTCTCCCTCTGCCTCCAGCTGGTTTTTCGCTGCACACTAACATATCTGAGACCTGATTTCTCATATGCCATACTAGATTAGGCCTTAACCTTATAACCCAGTTTTCCCTTAACTGCCTCTGTAAAGGCTTCCTTTCCAAAGCCTCACACCCTGAGACACTGAGGATTAGGATTGTAAGAGAGGGATTTGGGGTTTGGGGGACACATTTCATTCATAGCAGCATCTAAAGACAATACTCATCCCCTAAGATAAGAAATTTTGGGAATGACACTTTATTCAGCATCACAGCCGAGATCTAGCCATCTCTGGAAGGTAAGGAATAAAAGACAGCCAGATGGAAAGGAGAGACATAAAATTATGTTAATTCCTGGACAATATGATGAACTTGTGGAAAACCCAATGGAAGAGAGAAAGCAGCTGCTAAAATACTAAAGAAGTTAACAAATTTTAAAAGATGAAGCTACACAACTCAAGAGAATGTCTCTATACTGCCAATGAACAACTGAAAACAAAATTTTTAAATGTTTTTTATAACAGCATAAAAGACATGAAAACACTTCAGGACACATCTCATGGATTTTGTTTGAGATTTAGACAATGACTATAAGAAAAGGCTGCTAAGAGGACTTACTGGAGACCCATATAAGTAGATGCACATGCCTTTGTCACTGTCAAATCTCCACAAACTGATGCATCCTAGCAAAGTCCTTGCTAAAATCTCTGCAAGCTTCTATGAAGAAATTGATAAACAGTCCTAACAAATGTGGATTTTCCAACTGGAAAGGAAGAACCAAGCTAACTACAATTCCTTGAAAGAATGTAGACCTGACTTTGTTAATTAAAGATATTCAAATAGATTAATGAACCAAGATAAATATACCTCTACCCATGTGCAAACACTTGAGCTCTGGGAAAGATGCAAAGGTAGTTGAAAAAAAAAAAAGAGGACCCTTCTCTACAAATGACAATGTTTCCAACAAGCAGCCCATTAGAAAAGCAACTTTAACCCTACCTCATATCATACACATTAAAAAATAAACTTCAGGGGCTAGAGAAATGGAAATGGAGGAGGCAATGGAGAGCACTTGCTTCTCTTACAGAGGAACTAGCTGGATTTGGTTCCCTGTGCCAGCACAGCATCACACAAGTATCCAGTAGCTTCAGTTCCGGGGAATCTGGCACCCTTTTGGGCCTCCATGTGTGTGCACATGGGACACTTCCATGCATGAAGGTAAACACTTGTTCACAACAAATAAAAAGTTACTTTTTAGCTGAACCCAAATTTACATTTAAGATCAACATATATGTAAATGTAAGATAAAATTAATTTTTAAAAACTGTGGCTTCTTTAAAAGTGAAATTCTTTTGATCTTAGATTAGACAAAGACTCCTTATCTACAAAGATATGTGCAGATACAGAAATCCTCCTAAAAAGCAACACAGTGGAGCTCAGCGAAAATAAGAATATCTGCTCTTCAGATGCAATTTTTTAAATGGAAGAATTCACAGTCTAGGAAGAAATTTGTAAATCAAATATTCAATAAAGAATTTGGGTCAAAGTAACTCACAAACTCAGTAAGTCAGACATGGGGTACACTTCTGTAACCCTAGTACTCAGAAGCTAAAGTAGGAGGAACACCTCCTTGGGTTTGAGGCCAGCCTGGGGGTACACAGTGAGTTCAAGGACAGCCTGGGCTACACAGTGAGTTCAAGGACAGCCTGGGCTACACAGTGAGTTCAAAGACAGCCTGGGATACAAAATGAGACTGTCTAAAACTAAATACAACCAAACCCTCATTAAGGTAACAAACCGCCCAACTAAAGCACGTGTAGGACTTGAGAAATCAGCATGAGACTTCCTCAAAAACTAGAAATACAGCTCATGGCACAGCCAGATCAACTTAGGCTTTCACCCAAAAAAATCAAAGTGAGCATCCCAGAGAGAGTACACTGATCATGCCCATGTTTACTACAGCAACACCATAATGAGTCTAGAGAATCAGCTCAGGTGACCAAGGACAAAAGATGGATAAAGAAAAGCTGGTATCTATAAACACTGAAGTAGTAGTCAGCCCTAAAATGAATGAGATCCTGTCATTCCCAGGAAAATAGATAGAACTGGAGGTCATCCAGAAAGATGCCATGTATTTTCTCTCAAATTAATATTCATTATGCTATGCAAAGGACACTATAACCCAAGAAAACCATAATGTGGTACAATTGCACTGATGGAAAGTATCAGAAGAGGTAAACCAGTCTTTAGCAATAGAAAGCAGTTGAGCGAGGGAACTAAGCAAGAGGCACACAGAAACCTTTGGTGGACACATTCACTGTACCACTAGTGCACACCTAACCAATCCAACAGCACACGCTCAATACTCAATGTTTTACTGTAGACCAGCTACACCTCAGTAGAGCAACAGCGAGAACTCCATCAGCTCACCTTCCAAGTGTTCTGCTGCCCTGGCTGTTCATCAGAATTCACCGTGCTCTGGCTTACACCAGGCTCTCCCTCCAGACCTTCCTACTCTAAGATCCATCGTGTCATCTCTGTCTGTTGAAATGCCTCTTCTTCCTCAGGTCTCTTTGAAGATCAAGTAAAACGCTCTTGTCCCCCAAATGCTGTTCCCAGCATTCCATAGCAACACAAGCTGCTCCTGGCTGTAGATTCTCACCCATTATTTATTCTGCCTGTGTAATCCGATTTCTGGGGAGGCATGTGCCTGCACACACTGACAGTTCCTTGACAAAAAAAGTCTGGGGTTTTTTTTGTTGCTTGGTTAGTTAGTTGTTTAGTTTCATGGCTTAGCAGAAGTCTTCATTATTGAAGCACTGTGTAACTGTTTCAAGGGTGGATGAATGCGTGGAGGAAAGAGCGGAAGATAACATATCCCATTCCCTCAGCTCAAGTTTATTTCTGAAAGGCAACTCCAGTTGTAATAATCCAGTTGGTGCAGATGTGTTAATTGGTGCTCATGTCTTTTCTGCACAAGGAACTCGTTTTCGACATGTCTCCCTGGAGATAACCTCTTCACCCAAAGGAACAATTCTTGCAATAGACATTTCAGACACTATGGAAGGCGGATGGGAAAATAACATTAAGAAGAAAGACGGCCTCGCCATGCCCTCACGTGATCCTAGCTGACAGCCGCCAGGAAATGATGGCTCCCCATTGGAGTCCTCAGATTTTCCCCAAGACTCTCCCAGCATCTCTATGGAGTAGCTGTGAGTCTGGGAGCATCTGACTTTCCAACCCTACATTGCCTGAAAGGAGAAGTGCCTACAACATTATTTTCTTAGTTGCAGGGCAACTGAGGAACAAAGGAGCCAAGAATTCACAAGCGTTTAGGGGCAAAAAAAAGTTGTTGAGTATCCTAGTGACCCCAAATCCAGAATTTTTGCATCATGTTGTTTCAAGATTTCACTAAACATTTGGAAAATATTTGACACACTTCTGAAATTGTTATATGCTAGAACTCATGATATAGTGCCAGCAATACTAAAAATGGAGGAGGACAGTGGTTATTTATTTGGGCGTAGTAGAGAATCCAGGAACATTTTCATCAGAGTATAAGATCTATAGGGTAGATGAGTGGTGGCGCACGCCTTTAATCCCGGCTCTCGGGAGGCAGAGGCAATCGGATCTCTGTGAGTTCGAGGCCATCCTGGTCTACAAAGTGAATTCCAGGACAGCTAGGACTGTTACACAGAGAAACCCTGTCTCTAAAAGCCACAATGAGAGAGAGAGAGAGAGAGAGAGAGAGAGAGAGAGAGAGAGAGAGAGAGAGAGAGAGAGAACACTATAGGACTACAGGGCACCCCAATCCAGGAAATACAGGGCATGTTTACTGTAACCACAACAAAACCTCTTCAGAGGGCAGGAATGGCTTGAAGTCAAAGCTGAAGATTAACTAGTTGATTACTCGTCCATCCTCAGTGTGTAATAAATTGTTCACTTTTGTTGAGTTGCTAAATCAACAAAACACTTTTGTTGAGTGTAATAACAGTGCCTTGTTCCTCACAGTCCTTCAATCATCTCTTTACCAAGTATCATCCAGAGAGCCAATATGCAAAAGACTCCCTTGTATTATCTTACCTTTATTGTTTATTTTTTAGCTAAGCATGTGCTACAGTGCACATACTTTTGAAATACAATGTGATATACGTGTGTGCCAAGCAGGATAATGCAGAATAATTAGAATTTCTGTCTTCTTGTCCTATCTTCAAAGTTCAAGTCTTTGAACGTCTCCCTTCTGGTTCTTCATGAGATGTGAACAATAGGCAGCCATGCTGCAGAACACTACTATTTATTCTACCTGTCCAACTGTATTTCTATCTTAACATTTTATTTGTGTCTTTGTGTGCATGCTTGTGCGTATTCATGAGCATATATGTGCGTGTTCATGGGAGTATATGTGTGCATGAATGGTGTGTGTGTGTGTGTGTGTGTGTGTGGTACGTATGTGTGTGTTCATGCTCGTGTATGTGTGTGTGCATGAATGTATGTATGTGGTATGTGTGTGTGTGTTCATATGCATATATGTGTGTGAATGTGTGTATGTGGTGTGTATGTGTGTATGTGTGGTGTGTGTGTGTATATATATGTGCAGTGTATGTGGTGCGTGCGTGTGTGTGTGTTCATGTGTGTGTGTGTGTGGTGTGTGTGTGTGGTGTGTGGGTAGGTTGGTATGTGTGTGTGTGTGGTGTGGGTAGGTTGGTAAGTGTGTGTTCATGTGTGTGTGTGTGTGTGTGTGTGTGTGTGTGTGTGTGTGTGTGTGTGTTATCTGTGTGTGCTATCTAGAGCTTGGATGCTGAGGTGAAGAAGGCATTTGTAAGAAATGCCACAGAACTCAGAGTTAACTCAGGAACTAGACACTGAGGAAGGTTTTAGACACCGGAGTTGAATCATCTGATTACATCTTCCTAAGATCCCAGAAGCTACTACATGGAGAGTGGGCTGTGAGGAAGACAGGAACGGACCAATGACTCGTTACAATGTCACAGTCACCCAAGAAGACAATCATAGCAGCAATGAAGAAAGATGAACAGGGACTGGAGCAGGAGGGTTTCAAGTTCTAGGTTAGCCTAAGAATTGTAAAAAAAGAATCTGTTTCAAAAATAAGAGAGGCGAGCCGAGACATGGCTCAGTGTTCACGAGCACTGGCTGCTCTTGTGGAGAACCCAGGCTCTGCTCCTAGCAGCCACATGGCAGCCCACAGCCAACTGTAGCTCCAGTTCCAGGGGATCCACAGCCCCCTTCTGGTCAGAGCATCAGGCACCCTCAGAATGCACAGACATACACACATGGAGGCAAAGCAATTACATAAAATAAAAATATTTTAAATAAGAATGGGGGGAGGGAAGCATCACAATGATATATAAATATACCTCATAAGCTTTGATACACAATTAGAAATGGGATTTGTATGGACATTGCTTAGATTTTAATTGGGCTAAGTACTTATTAGGTACTAAAGGTCATTAATTAATTTTTTAACTTGTTTAATGTAATTGGACTAAGAGAAATCATTATAAAAACCACATTACAATAAATGATAAAACCCAGCATATACAAAACAATCCAGGGACTAGTTAGACTAGTTAATGGCAGAGTTGGCCCTGCGGAATGAACTTCAAGTTGTCCTTTGGTGACACTGTGCCAACAACAAAGCTAAGGGAGTCACCATTGCCACTTCTCAGGGCAGCAGCATCACCTCAGACAGATGGGGCTGAGCTGTGGTGTCTTCTCTGTTTCCCCAATTGCTCGTGGAGAGCCAGACCCAGGAAGAATGAGCATGCCACCGCCTGCGCATGTCAGATACACTCAGTGGCTAAGGACTGTTGATCTTGTTCCTCATGCCAGATGCTGAGGTTGAGAACAAATGAGCGATTCTGCCTCTAGCAGTCATCTTCCAATAGTCAGTCTAGTTATTTCCTATTGTCTGTTTGTTTGCAAACAGGATCTCACAATGCCTAGACTGGCCTCCAATTTACTGTATAGCCAATGATGGGCCTTGAACTCCTGGCCCTCCTGTTTCTTCTCTTCAGGTCAGACTAGTTATTGTTAAGTGTTCCCAGGATCACTCTGGTCTACAGAGTGAGTTCTGGGACAACCTGCAAAGCAATGCAGAGAAACCCTGTCTTAAAAAAAAAAAAAAAAAAAAGAAGAAGTGTCCTTTCCTTCCCACCTAGGGAGCCATGTGGTAGCCTTCTGAAACCTCTCCCTAGCTCAGTCCTCTCCCCTCACTGGGTTCTCATTAATTAAAATTTGCCCTTTACAATATGGCTCAATCTTTGCTTCTCTGAGGAAGTGATTTTTTTTTTTGTTGCCATCAACCTCCAACTGGGTGAGATAGTCTATTATATTATTTTTAAATCAGTTTTAATTGTTTGTAGACCTACTTCAATAATTATTTGTGCAATGGGTATTTAAATGGTATCTGCATGTCGGTAACTTCTGCTAGAGTGAAGATTAAATGATGATTAAAATCATGCCAACTTTACTTCCACAGGCACAATTTCTAGAAGGTGTGTGAAGTCATGGATAATAAATAAACTAAATAAATAAGTTAACACATTTACTCCTTTTGACTATAGACAAGAGATATCTCATGCCCCTGTGGATTCTATGTTATTTAAATTGGGGGGGGGGTCAGAAGATGGCTTAGTAAATGGAAGCACCTGCTATGCAAGCCTGATTTACATGGCTAAACCTGAGTTTAGCCATGCAAAAAAGCCAGATGCCGTAGAGTACACCTGTAATCCCAGACAGCGAAATGGGAACAGAGACAGGAGAATCTCCAGAAGCTCATGGGCCACCTATCCTGGGGTAGACAGCAGAAACACGACTCCCTGCCTCAAACAAGCAATTAAAGGGGCTGGAGAGATGGCTCAGCAATTAAGACCCTGGCTGCTCTTACACAGGATTCAGGTTCCGTTCCCAGCATCCAGCTGGCACCTCTCGGCCATTTATATAATTCTGTTCCAAGGGATCTCTTCTCGGCTTCGATGGGGGCTGGGACTTGGTGTTATTTGATGCTATATCCCAACCAGCACCTGCAACATGGCAGATTCACGGTGTGTATTTGTGAAATGATAAGTCATGGGAGCAACTGAGAAGCGCTCATGGCGTTTTGCATATGACAGAAATGAATACGAATGAGAGACTGGAGGGGTGCTCAGAGGTTAAGAGCACTGGCTGCTCTTCCGGAAGATTAACAGCACCTCCATGACAGCTAAAACGCTCTGCAACTCCAGTTCCAAGGGATTCTGGCTTCTGGGGCAAAGCACACATACAATATGCAGAAATACATGCAGGAAAAACATCCATACACATAACATAAAAACCATCAAATACTTTTTAAAGATGAATGATCCTTGCTGGACAACCTGTAATTTACTGAAACTCGTGTCAAACTTAGGGTTTCGTGGTCCACATGGGCATACATCTTTGTGCCCAGACTAGCACTCACAATTCCTCAAAAGGCCTTAGGTAGAAGGATCCATCATCAGGTCAGACTGAGTTTGCTCGTTCTAGTGTGATTTCAGGTTGCTGGGATCGAAACTGGGACACCTGTGAACCGAGCTCCCATGCAGGGGGTCGGTCAGCAGGCCTTGCTCCTTCATTTCACAAACAGATTGGAGGATGGTGGAGGAGAGTCCATTGGGAACTTGAGTTGATGATGGCAGACTGGGGGCTGAGGGGAGGGTGAAAGCAGGCACGAGAAGTCCTCACTGCTGGGTTGCTCTCTGCCACAGGACCAGCTCTCTGAAGTACTGCCTGCTATTCCTCACAGTCTCTTCTCACCTGCAAAGGGTTTCTCAGAGGCTAGATTCTGAATCGCTGGCACCAGAAGCAATTGATAAACCACAAATTCATAGTTGAAACTATAAACATTCCCTTTAAGACTTATTTCACTGTATTTATGTGTGTTTGTGTGCACAGGTGCATGAGTGCCCAAAGAGGTCAGAAGGGGTCGTCGGATCCCCTGGAGGTGGAGTTACAAGGGCTTGTGAGCCTTTCAACAAGGATGCTGGCATCCAAAGTCCACTCCTCACGACTGAACAGCAAGCTCTCTGAACCACTCAGCCATCTTCCCAGGCCCCATACTCTTTTTTTAACAAGCATGTTAGCTTATTTTCTGCATCTGAATCACAACTGACTTAAAATTGGGATAATTACCATACCAACACCGTACCTCCACACATCACAGAACATAAAAGAGGGGACTGGTATAAACATTCCCAGCCCAGGGCCAATGTGGTTAAGAAAATAAAATTAATGGACATATATAGCTATATGTGTTACTTTGTCTCCACACCGCTGAACCCAAGTGAGGTAATATTCCCTAAAATAGTTCCTTTTGTTTTTTGTTTTTTGTTTTTTTGTCTTTCCTCTCTAGTCATCATGAAATCTCCTATGAGATCAGTAGGAATGAATCTTTTTTTTCCATGTACCAACATGTAATTTTTTTTTTTTTTGGTTTTTTGGTTTTTCAAGACAGGGTTTCTCTGTTTAGCTTTGGAGCCTATCCTGGCACTCGCTCTGGAGACCAGGCTGGCCTTGAACTCACAGAGATCCGCCTGCCTCTGCCTCCCGAGTGCTGGGATTAAAGGCGTGCACCACCAATGCCCCTCAAAACATGTAATTTTTAATAGACTGGGTTTTTTTCAGATTTTTTATTTGAATTAGAAACAAGATTGTTTTACATGACAATCCCAGTTCCCTTCTCCCTCCCCTCCTCCCTACCACCCCCCCCAACTAAAACCCTACCTATCACATATCTTTCTGCTCCCCCTGGTTGGTGAGGCCTTCCATAGGGTGTCATCAGAGTCTGTCGTATCCTTTGGGATGGGGCCTAGGCCCACCCCCATGTGTCTTGGCTCAGGGAGTATTCCTCTATGTGGAATGGGCTCCCAAAGTCCACACCTATGCTAGGGATAAGTACTGAACTACTACAGGAGGTCCATAGATTTCTAAGGTTTCCTCACTGAAACCCATGTTCCTGGGGTCTGGATCAGTCCCATGCTGGTTTCCCAGCTATCAGTCTGGGGAGCAAGAGTTCCCCGGTGTTCAGGTCAGCTGTTTCTGTGGGTTTCACCAGCCTGGTCTGGACCCCTTTACTCTTCACTCTTCCTTTTCTGCATCTGGATTCCAGTTCAGTTCAGTGATTAGCCGTGGGTATCTGCTTGTAGGAATGAATCTTTATGATCTGCTAGCTGATTATCTACAGTGTTAAAGGTAACAAATAAGCCTGTTTCATTACTAACTAGTAAGCAATTGGAAGCAAGGTATTTTTAAATTTTGTGACTTGGGGGTGTGATTTGTTTTAATTTTATTGTATTACTCGGGACATGGTGGGGGGGTGAACAGTTCCTACACAGAATTAAGCCCAAAATATTTTATATTGTGAAAGCATTGGCATGTGCTTCATGACAGTTCTGTGAGAACTTTCTAAGGTAACATAGAAAAAAGCCCCCAGCCCACTGTCGTAAGAGTCCTGTAGAAACTCCAGGATGAGAGCTGCTTTCCCTCAGTTCTGAAAACACACAGACACACACACACACACACACACACACACACACACACACACACACACACACACACACACACACACACACACACCTGTGCTGGCACTTAAGGGGCAAAGCTTTGGAGTTTCTACTGGTGTGTGTGTGTGTGTGTGTGTGTGTGTGTGTGTGTGTGTGTGTGTGTGTGTGTGTGTTTAATATCCTAAAGGAGAGAGTCTTGACTGAGGTTCATGATTTGAGGGCACAGTCCTTCGTGGCCAGGAAGGCGTGACACTGAGTGGGCGGCAGGAGCATGTGGCAGCTTGCTCACATCTCTGTGGATTCAATGGCAGTGATGAATGCCGCTACCCGGCTGCCTCCTTTGCCTTTTCTTTCAGCCTAGGACCCCACTCGTGGGATGGTGCCACCCACATTCTGGGTGAGTTTCTCCCCTTCAGTTTACTGTCTCCAGAAGCATCCTCATCATTAGCCAAGGTGTGCTTCACAGAGGCCGTGGGAGTTTCGTAATCCAGACAGATTAGCGGTAAAGTTAGCCAGCACGGTCTCCAAGGAGCAAAGCTGTGTCTGGCTCCAGATCCTCCCTTGGCCATGGATATTATCAAAATCAGATGTATTTTGGGAAGAGACATGAGCAGTAGGAAAAGCAAATTATGACCTAATCGAAGAAAAGCAAAAACTACACCATTTATTAACCAGCCCCTCCCCATATCAATTCAGACCCCATGAAAAGAGACCCCAAAGCTGCAGCCTGGGGCCCTTCTCATTCTCGTGGCCTGCTGTCTTAACAGTGTGTCCTTCTATAAACGGCTCCACTGCACTACGTTTGCAAACCTGTGTGAGCCGTTCTTTCCAACCCTTTGACTAAGGGGCCAAGAACCTGGAAACTTACAACCATACCCCAAGCACCAATGATGATTGATGTCACTGTGTAAACACGCTTCTGTCTTCCCTTTGGATACTTCCCCACCTGTTGCTTTTAATTCCTTTGATTGTGACAGATTACACAGGCTAATAAAGGACCTACTGACTATTTTGTGAGCCAATTGCTAATAAACTGATTTCTGTCTGGAATTAAAACTGTATTTTAATGAATCGTATTAACACCCTAACGTTTGCTGTGGTTGTAAAACAAAGGCAAGTTTGGAATTGCTTTTTGATCAGCACAGTGCATAAATGAATGTGTGGAATGCGTGACTGCTTTCCCATGACTCGTTCTCTTTACTGGAGGTACCGGGTCCTCTGCGGTCCAGCAGACAGATGCTGGGAGACAGGAAAGAGCTAGGAACGGCACATTGATAGATCAGGGATGGTGTGTGCCAGAGAGTTAGGACAAGGCCAGATCAAAAAGGATCAACAGAGGTGGGGTAACTGCGGCCAGACTCCCCTAGGCGCATGCGCAGCAGGCACTTCCTCCCTGAGCCAAGCTACCAACCATGCTTCTACACCCAGAGATGCTGACATCTGTCCCCTTACGCCAATGAGGAAAGGACATGCAGCAGAGTCAGCGCCTGAGCCAATAGAACACTGGGAGAGGGTATAAAGGCAGGTGTAACTTCCTGAATAAATGAGTCTGCATCAGGCTCTGCACTCACCGACTCCCAGTGCCTGAGTCGTTGGTGCTGCTGCGTCTTCTCACCCCCTCCCCCAAGGGGTGTCCGAGTAGGGTCACCTGCAACAGTGGGGCTCAGTATGTAGAACAGAAGCGGGGTGTTTAATCCCCCAGAATGCAGAAAAGAAGAACATCCCGCACCATCGCCTGGAATGTTGGCTCTCTAACTTGGCTAGATCCTGCCATCACCTGGGGACCCCAAATGGCCAGAGCAGCAGTAAGCAAGGGAGCAACCTTCACATTTTTACCAAGTTCCCCTGGTCATTCTGTTGTCCAACAGAGTTTACAAACCAGTCAGCAAAGAGGTGACTCTGAAATATACCATGGGTTGTGTAATGGAGGAATTGTATTCCCTTAAAACAACTTGTTTGGGACTTCTCCATTTCATAAAGAGCAACTTAAGCCAGCTAGTGAGCTCCCAGCCAAGGCCTCCAACTGTGAGGACTGAGATGGTCTTCACTCTATGACCACTGGTGCCATGGCTGGGTTCCTACACAGAGCAGCCACACAAGCAAGCTGCTCGGCCTGCTCCGGCCACACTCGGCTGCTGAGAAGGAGGCCGCTGTACCTCTGTGAATTTCAAGCATCTCCCAAAACAGGTACAGCCGCCTCACTCCCTCACCTCAAGGCTATTCACTTGGCAGCTCCCAGTTGCTGGTTGAATTGGTTGGGGGCATGACATTCCTGTCGGGATTCCTACCGAGGAAGCTACTTGCACGGCCTTGACTGATGTGTGATCGGGATCTTTCTTGGAGTCCTATGTCATCTTACTGTACAGCCTTGTGGAATGCACCAGGCACCTTGTGGTGCTGAAACCACACCAGGGAGCAGCCGCAGTGAGTGACACAGTGTGTGACTGAAGATTAGGTTTGGTGTTGTACCCATAAACTGCCAACGCTAGCTCTGACATCTTCTGCCACTCTAAATAAACTGGATGGAGGAGCACCAGGCCTATAAATGACATGCCCACTGATTCTAGCAGCCAAACCTTATTTCACTTTATAAAAGAAAGAAAGAAAGAAAGAAAGAAAGAAAGAAAGAAAGAAAGAAAGAAAGAAAGCCTTACATTTCTGTATCCTGGGGCTGGCCAGAAAGCTCAGTCAGTAAAGTGCTTGCCTTACAAGATCCTGAATTTGATCCCCACACCCCAGATTTCATAAAAGCTGGACAGTGGGGTATGCTTTTATAGCCCCAGTGCCGGGAAGGCAGAGACAAGCAGATCCCTGGGGCTCACTGGCCAGATAGCCTCGCTTACTCTATACACTCCGTGCCAATGAGAGACCCCCATCTCAAAAAGAAAGGTAGACAATGAGTGAAGAATGGCACCCAAGGTTGTCTTCTGAGCTCCACACACATGTGCACACATGAGCATGCATGCCCACACACATGAGCATGCCCATACAGAAGAAAATTTTGACATCTTCCTATTCTGCGTACAACTGGCCTTTGAACTGATTATCTCAGAAGCATCTATTAAATGTTTGGTACAAGCATTCAAACCTGTTTGAATACCTGTTCAAGCCCTGGGTGTCCCAAGATGAAAAAAGACTATGTCTGTACCCCCAGAAGCTCACACACAAAGAGAAGAAAAGTCGGGTGTGATTGAAAATAGACCCATCTATCTCTTCTAAACACCCCGGAGCTGTCTCGGGAATCCCTTGATATTGGGATGTTCTTTTATGAGTCTTTTTTTTTTTCAAATCTATTTTTACCACCTGCTTGTCTTCTTCTCTCCCAGTCAAAGTTAATTGCTTTGCAGTTGCTTCCCAACGTACACCCAAAAGCATTTTACTGCGATGATCAAACTTCCTAAACGCAGTGGCATTTTTTTTTTCTTTCTCAAAATGCTGGGTACCTCTAGTTCTAGGCACTTGAAAATCTAACGAAGTCAAAACCTTCCCTGGGGAATTAAAATAATACATGGACAGCACCACACCTGGGTTGAACCAAAAGCCTAAAGACAGGCAGGGTGGCGAAGCTCTCCGTTACAAAGGGACACAGCATTGAAGGGAAAAGAGGTAGCTTTGAAGAAAGCAGACGGAGAGTGGATTTAAACTTGAAACTTTCTGACGATGTGACATTAGGAAAGTTCCTGGTGCCTCTGAAATTTAGCTTCACTTTTTCTTTTCTGTTTCATCGCTGGGAATGAACCTAAGCAAGTGCTGCTCCACTGGTCCACAGCCTTAATTTTCTGATGTCTAAGTTTATACATAAAAATGTACCATGCCCTCTGCCATACAAGGACTAGGAAAAAAATGTGTGTGACATGCCTCACACTTAATGGGGCTCTTTATAATTTGTAGGTATTGCTAAATTATTTAGCTCAATTACTTCTAGAAATTACCTACAAGTTGGATAATTACACACCAATAAGATAGCTAATTTTAAAATCTGGCTAAATAATGAAAATCTGGGGTATAATAGTTTTGCTTTTCCAGATAAATAGGTTTTCCTGCCCTTTACACACACACACACACACACACAGAGAGAGAGAGAGAGAGAGAGAGAGAGAGAGAGAGAGAGAGAGAGAGCAAACACAAAGTTGAGTGGTTAGGGAAGTAGGGAAGGAGCTACAGAAGGGAAAAGCCTATGATAAAAATGTACTGTCTGAAAAAATTAAATTGATATGATTGTTTAGTCTCCTTTTATCATTACTGGAAGACCCTCAGTCTCATGAGACTGTCCTAGGAGAGGAAGGAACAAAGTCACCTACCCTACCACCTCTCACAAGTATCTCTGTCACCCCTTCCTTTTCTCTTCACTGCTTCATGCTAAGAAAGGTTCTCTTCTCCCTAGTACTGCCACCATGAGGAGGAATTATAATAAACACATGAGGGAACACTAGTCAGTGTACCAGTCAGTTGCCTGACACTCAGCAAGGAACGAGAGAGAAGCTGGTTGTGGCTCACAGTTTTGGTGGTTCAGACTAGGAGTTTTTGTTCCTGTTGCTCTTTAGGGACAAGGGGAGGGAGTGGGGAGTGAAAGCCAGAGTCTCATTGCCATGTTTTGGATGTCACCATTGAGCCACAGAGCTCCCACTAGGTCTCTCCTCTTGAAGGTTCCACTAGCTTCAGATAGTGCTGAGTGGAGAACCAAGCCTCTAACACATGGGCCTGTGAGGACAGATCGGATCCAACCCAGAATAGTCACGAGCTCCAGGAAGGACCAAGGGCCTGTCTGCAGCATGAAGACTTCTGTTGCCTAATCTCAACTTTGCGCATTCTGTTTACATTATCAAGAACTGTTTGTTTTTTAAAAAAATCACAGATTATAGAATTACAGTGAGAATAAGATTTTCTTTTTTGCGTTGCCACTCGGAAGAATGGTTTATTAGAACAGATTCCATGACAAATCAAATAAAATAACCATTTTCTGATAGACATCCACAAGACCACCTGAGAACAATGTACAGACACCTTAAGTTTTTTTTAATTTAAACAAAAATTAATTTTAAAAAGTTGCTTGAGATACGATGAAAATTTGAATACAAATGAGAATGTAATCCTTCAAGTTTCAGGTATTGCATAATCCAGGGCGGCTCCTCAGAATTCCTGAGTCTAAATGACCGTGTGATTGATTGAAGCATTGATACGTGATACAGCTGGAAAACTCAACAAAACACCAACCGTGGTTGTTTCTAGGGGCTGAGAAAGTACTCACTGCTGCTCCTGCTGAGGGCTAGAGTTCAGTTCCCCACTACCCAGTCAAGAGGATCACAACAGCCTGTAACTCCAGCCCCAAAAAAACAAAGTGCCCTCTTTTGGCCTCTGAGGGTACTGCACACACACACACACACACACACACACACACACACACACACACACACACACACACACAAATAAAAATAAAAGTTTCCAAAATAGAAAGAAATAAAATTAAAATGTTACAAATTAAGTAGAGAGCAATAAGGGAAAACCTGGTATCAAATTCTGCCCTCCACACACATGCATGTGCATGGCTTGTGGTACCTGCACACACATGAACAAGTATGATACATGCAAATTTGAAAGTACAATAAAATGTAATTATTTCTGGCGAGATATATACCAACAGGGTAAGCCATTAGGGGTTAGCTCATATTTCTCAGAAGTTTTAGTAGACATCTGAGTAGAAGATAAATAAGTGGACAGACAGACAGACAGACAGAAAGGGGAAACAGCTAGTTTCAATAGCAGTGCCAAAGACAATATTTCAAAATAAGAGACTGATGGAAGAAAAGGTAGAGACTATTATCTCAGTGGCAAAATTTTGAATGACATCAATCTTTCTTGTTCATCTAGATTGAGAAGTTTGTTCAGTCATAGTATTTTCTCAGCAGCCTCCCTTTCCCAGCCAACATCACACCTTGAATAGGAGGTATTGTTTGAAATGTTTTTTATTCTTTTGGCTTTTTGAGGGTCTTTGGAGGACCCACCACCCAGCTCCCAAGTAAACCACACACAGAGGCTTATTCTTAGTTATGAATGTCCAGCCTTAGCTTGGCTTGTTTCTTGCCAGCTTTACTTATCTTAATTATTATCTTAATTATCTTTAATTATCCCATCTACCTCTTCCATCTGGGTTTTTTTATCTTTCTTCTGTGTATCTTACTTTCCTTCTCACTCTTTGACTGGCTGGGTGGCTGGGTGGCTGGCTGGGTGGCTGGCTGGCTGGCTGGCTGGCTGGGTGGCTGTGGGCTGGGTGGCTGGGTGCTGGCTGGGCTGGTGGTGGTGGCTGGCTGGCTGGCTGGGTGACTGGGTGTCTGGGTGTCTGGGTGGACCAGTGGTTGGCTGGGTGACTGGGTGTCTGGGTGGATGGGTGTCTGGGTGTCTGGGTGGATGGGTGGCTGGCCCCTGACACCCTCCTCTCCTTATTCTCTCGCTGCTCTCCTTTCTCATATCTCCTCTTTATTCTCTCTGCCTGCAAATCCCATCTATCCTCGCTCCTGCCTTGCTATTGGCGGTTCAGCTCTTTATTAGGACCATCAGGTATTTTACACAGGCAAAGAATCACAGCTTCACAGAGTTAAACAAATGCAACATAAATAAAAGTTGCATATCTTAAAATAATATTCTACCACGAGGAGTTATCCTGTGTCTCAGGTATCTCAGCTCAGTCCGTTGACCTGTCCTTGGTAGCATCCAACAATCCATGCTTGTCTTTGGCTAAACTATGAGCCACCACCACTCCATGGATGATTAATAAAGAAAACTGAAAGAATTAATGAATTTCACAAATCAAATGCATTGTGTTTCCGGAAATGCATTATTTATAACAAAAAATCAATTAGTAAAACTCATTCCTTGTACTATATTTACAGAATACCTCAAGGGCTACAGCTGGAAATAATGGATATCACCCTTAAGCATTGAAGGCCTGTGAGCTTCCAAATGCCCTATTGTAAACCAAGCTAATTATCGCAACAAACCTGCTGTAATTGATTTTATTTATTTATGTGCCTGCTTTAATTGCATTACCCTCACAGTACTCACATTTCTAGCACTGTACAGTAAAATAAAATATAAGTTGCCTGCCAAGAACAAATGCTTACTGGGTGATTGCAGCCATTTTTGTTGATAAGATTGATAACTTGACTTGCTTAGCTAATGATCTCATCTCTCTGAAGGAAGAAGAAATAGTAGAGACAGAGAAACTGGAGTCAAATGGGGGTTAAGAAGTGAAGATGGACTAGGGAGATGACTCAGTCAGTAAAGTGCTTGCCATGCAAGCATGAGAACCTTTGTTCAATTCCCAGATCCATAGGAAAATGCTGGGTGTGGTAGAGTGTGCCTGCAATGCAAACACTGAGGAAGCTAGGGAACAAAGGCGGATCTAGGGCTTGTTGGTCAGTCAGAGTAGCCTAACTGGCAAAGACCCATGTTCAGTGAAAGATGTTGTCTCAAAAAGTAAGATGGAGAACAATTAAGGACGACATCCAATGTAGACCCCTGGACACATACATGAGCATGTATTATACAGACACACAACATAGACCTATGGACACAAACATGAGCATGTATTATACAGACACACAATGTAGACCTCTGGACACATATTTGAGCATGTATTATACAGACACACAATGTAGACCTCTGGACACATATTTGAGCATGTATTATACAGACACACAATGTAGACCTCTGGACACAAACATGAGCATGTATTATACAGACACACAACATAGACCTATGGACACAAACATGAGCATGTATTATACAGACACACAATGTAGACCTCTGGACACAAACATGAGCATGTATTATACAGACACACAACGTAGACCTCTGAACACATATTTGAGCATGTATTATACAGACACACAACGTAGACCCCTGGACACAAACATGAGCATGTATTATACAGACACACAACATAGACCTATGGACACAAACATGAGCATGTATTATACAGACACACAATGTAGACCTCTGGACACATATTTGAGCATGTATTATACAGACACACAACGTAGACCCCTGGACACATACATGAGCCTGTGCTATATAGACACACAGGAATAAAGCTGGATGGAGAGGGGAGATGTTTAAGAAAAACCAATGCTTTGAGGTTGGGGTTGTAGTTGCATGGTAGAGCACCCGGCTGTTCTGTGTAAGGCAGAGGGTTCCAACCTCAACACAAAAAGGAAGAAGAAAGGAAGATAGTGAGGAGAAGAGAAATCAATTGTTTTATCTGAGGAGATGCTGCAGCCACTAAGAGAGAGATCAAATTCTAAGAAAAATGGTTTCAAATAAGACCAATTGAATGGATTTCTTAGTAACTCTGGGACAGGAGATGGCTCAAGAGAGAAAGAAGGCTGACAGAATTCTGACACATCGTTGTCAGATGATCCCACTGAAGAAGAGAAGGAAGCAGACACATTACCACAGGCAAATGTCATGCAACTGATGGAAGAGCATCAGGCAGGCTAAAATCCAAATGTAAGACCAGGTTTTTAAACACACTGACAACTGACAAAAAGAGCTGTGTGTGTGTGATAGCAGCAAACGAAGAACTCTAAAAAGAAGAGATGGGTGATCCTGGGCCACCGGAAGTGCAGACACGGCAGAAATTCTGGGACGCCCAGTCCCTACATGTTTATTTCCTGTCAGGGTGATACTGGTATGACAGAGGTGTGAGAATGAAACTCAGAGGTGCACCAAGATCGGGTGTATCTCACGTAAAAATTCTAGCCTCAAATTCTAGCCTCAGTTCTGGTCAGGTGCATCCCGTTTTTTTCATCCACAAAGAAGGAACCAGAAAAGGAAGTGACAGGAGCAAATTGGAATTTGCACCAAGGAGGCTCCTGAGGAAGAGGAGGTATTAGAAGTTAGAGATGAGCTAATATTGACTTCACACACTTTAGAGATGAGGCGTGGGACAGGGTGAGCGTCATTAATTAAACTCAGAGATCTGTGTTGATTCTGGGCAAGGAAGGAATTGAGAAAAAAATCAAACTGGATCCATTTGGAGCCAGCATGGATTTGTGATAACAATTCAAGCCAGACCTAACTCATTTTCTCTCTTGATAAAACTACTAGAGCGGGAGACAAGAAAAAATGCTGAGGACATATGTGTCTGAATTTCAGCTAGGCATTTGACAGGCTCTCTCGCTCTCTCCTCGCTCTCTCTCTCTCTCTCTCTTCCCTCGCAGGGAGTACAGTATTTCCCAAATTGGGATCTGTGAAGAACAGACTTCCACAAGATATTCATAGGTGTGCAAGGAATACACACAAATACATTGGGAATGGAGTTAAACAAGATGTAAATTTGTCTCCATATTTTGAAGCATAATATATAGGATAAGAGGTACTGTGGCTGGCTCTCCAAGAAGACAGCACAGTCTACAGCACCTTACAAACTTTTTTAAACATAGCATCAATTTTTGCTTAGGAACATATACTAATATCTTCAAGAAAATTCTGAGGAGTGCTTAATTGGGATAAGAAACAACACATGCAGTGTAAGTATTCCTTGTTGTCAGATCAATCAAACTTGTAAACCGAGTGCCGACCTGAGGACAAGTCTGCAGCGGAGTATCACAGTTCTTAATCCTGCCTTTAACATCATCATCATTGACCTAATGAAGAATCAATGGCCTTTTCCAAACCATGTGTGCTATAGAATGAGAAAAGACAGAACCTGGGGAGATGACTCGGCAGCTAAGGCCTCTTCCTCATCTTCCAGAGGACCCGAGTTCTGGGTCCTCTGAGACCCAGAGAGGTATGTATGAGAAGATAGCTGAGCAAGTCAGATGGAACATCCCAGGCCAACCTGCCTAGGAAAGGTACCACCCACAGTGGGCTTTGCCCTCCTGCATCAATTTGCAATCAATAGAATGCCCTCAGAGACATAAACCAATCTGATGGAGGCAATTTCTCAACCGAAGTTTCCTCTTCTCAGGTGGGTCAAGTTGACAGCCAAGATCAGCCATCACAATCTTCAATTTATAATTTTAGATTGAACAATGGGTTTTTTCTATTTCAACTTTATATTTCAGGTAGAAAAAATGAGTTCCCCAACATAATGCAAATCTCTTTTTTATTTTTATTTTATTTTAAGTGTGAGTGCCCGTATGTATGTATGTGAACCAACTGTGTGCCTGGTGCTCCCAGAGGCCAGAAAAAGGGAACTAACGCTACAGAGACTCACAATGTGGGGACTGGGAGGTGAAGCACATTTCTCTGCAAGAGCAGCAAGGGATCTTAACTGCTGAGCCATCTTCCCCGCATTGACAGGCCTTAAAAGGAATAGAACAAGCTAACTGCAACAGAGAACAAATGGATGAAACTTGATGGGCTGGATACAATTACATTACATCACGCACAATTAATTACATTACACTTCAGAACAACAACAACAAAAAAGCTGGGCTATCCAACATGGAAAACAATGGTAGAAAGCAATGACTAGAAGAAGCGACAACAGTAAGCCCTCTGTGTCTAGCACTTCCCTGCCTCTCATACGTGCGAAGATCATCCTTCCTTAGAAACGCCAGTGAGCAACTCTGACTTAGCTCATTTTCTAGAGAGAAAGCTGATGCATAGAGAATTAGGGAAGCCAAGGTGACGATGGTAGAAGGTGAGGCTGTCAGAGTACAACATACAAAAAGCACAAATCCAAAGAGAAGAGCACATCTAAGAAGAAAAGACTGCCGGGGACTCTCGATGCTTGGGTTATGGGAGAACAGACATCTCGTATGCTGGCGGTGGGAGTATAAACTGATATAGCATTTCTAGACAGGAATGTGGCAAGAAGCAGCCTCCAAAATATCCATTCTCTTCTTCGGTCCTGAAATTCCAGCCCTGGAACTTCTCCTGAAGAAACAGTAACTGTGCGAGTAGAGATCCCTACACACACACATACACACACACACACACACACACACACACACACACACACACACACACACACACACCGTGTCTCTGCTCTTAATGAGAAACAAATTGTTTCAGTAAATCCTGACTAAAAGCACTCAGATGCAATGCAGTCTGCAAAAATGACACAGTAAATATGTCTATGCACATGCAAAGATATTCCCAATATTTTCTGAGTAAAACCAAAAGCAAGTTTGTTCTGAGGAAAACATGCAGAAATATAAGCATCTGACGACAAATGGCAGCTCGTCTAAGAGGGGCGATGAATCAACACTGCTTTCCTCCTTCGAAATTTTCTATATCTTCAGACGCTATGACAGGAGCTCTGGACATACAGAGTGGTCAAGAGCCAGCTCTGGAGCCAACATGGTGTCCAAAATCTCAGATCAACTGTCACTTTCCACGAGACTTACCTCCTCATCTATCAAATGGACATAAAAGCAACCGTTACCTTGAGGGCCACTTGCTGTCTGAGGTCCTGAGTTCAACCCCAGGACTTGCATGATGGAAGGAGAAAACTGCTTTCCACAAGTTGTCCTCTAACTATAGCATGTGCAGCGTGGCACATACTTGACACACACACACACACACACACACACACACACACACACACATAAATAAATGTATTTGAAAACATAGCCATTTCATAAGGATGACATGAAAAGTAAATGAATCTCTGTATGAACAGCACCTGGACCCTGGCAATTACCATAAGGAATCAGTAAGTCTAGGAGTTACTTTTCTATTGCTATAATAAAAAAATAAATTAAAAAAAAAGCACCATGACCAAAGAAACACATAGGGAAAACAAAAGGTCTACTTGGGCTTATGTGTACAACCGGATAAGAATCCATCGAGGCTGAGAAGCAACCTCAGTCATGGTAGCTGAATTAGCGAGTTCAGAGCTCACATCTCCAACT